>NC_053159.1:87620445-87677945 GCF_016835505.1 Polypterus senegalus | reverse complement strand
AAAATCGCAACATTTTACTCACCAAAAATTTCGAATCATTTGTAAACAAAATTCATCGTCCTCTGTTTCCTCAAAAACAGTTCAATTACTCTGTCGTACGGATTATCCGAGCGCTTCAGTTCCATCAAAACGTCACTTTCTATCGCCATCGAAGCTAATGCTGAAACGCGAACCCGCCCTATGGTATTCCTGGTATAAGTTTGATTTCGCTTTAGGGCTGAAAATGGCCGCTCGACAGAAGCAGCGTACACAGGAATGCTCACCGCCAAATATACCAATGTGAACAGTCGCCCCATGCTTTCATTCAGATTTTTCTGATGAAGGAAGTCAAGGAGATCATTGGGAGATTCTCCTGCAAAATCATCCATGGCATACATTACAGTCAGTTCTGTTTTTAGCCATGACAGATCAAAAACGCTCTGTGGCTCTTGTGTTACAGTGGAGAAGGCTGCATGCCTGAAATTTTTCTTGTATTCCCGAAACTTTTGGGGCTCGAGGAGTGTGACAAACATCAGGTTTTCATGGTCTTGAAATCTGGTCTGTCAAATACTATTGTCCAGAATCCTGCCATGGAGTTGGCCATAGTGCATGCGACGATCTTTCGCTCGGAGCGTTTGCGGTGCGTTCAGTGGCGTCGTAGAGTTCCTCATATCGGCTTCTATCCAATCAATGGGTCTGAATACGGTTGTATTTGCCGTACGCCTGCTAAAGGGCCCTACTGACACTAACTCAAAATCTGATTGGTTGAAGCAACAGGTTAATTGACATTTATTCTGTGTTAGAGTGCCTCCACAACAGATTCTGAAAGCCTCTCTGCCTGGCAACAAATAATGGCTGAAATGTGATTGGTTAAATAATACGAAACTCTGCCTCCCACTGCTATCGAGCTGCATTCTATTACAGTGTATATGGACGAAAATAGTTCCAGTTATGACCATTATGCGTAGAATTTCTAAATGAAACCTACCCAACTTTTGTAAGTAAGCTGTAAGGAATGAGCCTGCCGAATTTCAGCCTTCTACCTACACTGGAAGTTGGAGAGTTAGTGATGACTCAGTCAGTGAGTGAGTGAGTGAGTGAGTGAGTCAGTGAGGGCTTTGCCTTTTATTAGTATAGATATATATATATAAAAAGCCCGGGGTCCTAGAAACTATAGAAATTGTCAGAAAGAAAACTGAAATGCAGAGATATCAGGTAATTGAAAGAAACTGCACTGGGCATCTCTCTCCTAGGAGGATTCATTTTACCGACGTGCTTGCATCGCTTGTTTATTAGCAGCTAAGCGAGTTTTCCTTACCCTGACTCTACTTCTCACTTCTGGGCCTGACAGACACACATACTTCTATGTGTAGATGTTTATGTATAAGTTTATATATTTATATATAGATGTTTATATACAGTATATTATTAACTTTCTTTGAAATGCAGCTTTCCCTCCGCAGTACACTGCACGTAGTATAATCATTTATACATACATATCCAGACCAAAGAGAAGACATAGGAAATGTACAATTATCATCCAGTTCTTCAGTGGGGAATGCTGATGGATGTACACCCACTTCTGCAGAGTGCAAAGTGGCATTTGGATGCCTTCTGGCTTCTGCATCGTTCTTCTCCATCATAAATGCTCACATATTTAACATATTCAACAAGCTTTTTCTGAAACTTGTCCAGGTATGGGTATCTGTACACTGTGCACCTACTCTAATCACTCATGGCCTCTGCCTGAAAGTGATGAGTCAGGCCTGAAATGATGTGTCAGGCCTGCTTCAATCAACCAAAGTCCCTGCCTGAAAGAACTATCCCATGAAATTCATTCACACCTGTAAATAGCAGACAGTCGCCCCTGGCCATATTTTAATCATCACCAAACGGGGCACATCAGCACTCATAAAGCCTGCTTGAGTTGTTTTTCACTTGTTTCTGTGCACAGGTCTGCCAGTTTCTCTCTGTCAGATGATCTGTGTGGTTTCAGCTGTAGTTATTTTATGGCCTCAATTACCTGAATAAAATAATGTGTTTAGAATAAATGTTGCAGATTAGAGTGGCACAATTCAAAGCTTTGGCTACAAAAGGTCACTCTAAAAGAAATTCACAAGGCTTCTGTAGAGATGGGAAAGCCTGTCAGGAAGGATGACCATCTCAGCAGCACTTCATCAATCAAGTCATTATGGTAGAGTGGGTAGATGGAAGCCACTCTTGAGTAAAAGGCATATGATAGCATTTAAATGATTCTGAGAGTGTGAGGAAAAAGATTCTCTAGACAAAAACTGAACTGTAAGCACTATGTCTGGTGAAAACTATGCACTGCCCATCGCCTGCCTAATACCATCTTTATGGTGAAGCATAGTGGTGACAGTATGGGAGTGCTTCTCAGTGGCAGGGCCATTAAGATGGGCCAGAACTGAGTGAAGGATAACAACAACTAAATACACAAAGGCCCTTGAAGAAAACCTGTTTCAAAGTGTGTGAGAATTCAGACTGGGCACGACAGTTCACCATTCAGTGCAACAATAACCCAAAGCATGCAGCCAGGACAATGCTGGAGTGACTTTAGATAGATAGATAGATAGATAGATAGATAGATAGATAGATAGATAGATAGATAGATAGATAGATACTTTATTAATCCCAAGGGGAAATTTACATATTTCAGCAGCAGCATACTGATAAAAAACAATATATAACAACAGAGCCTGCCTTCCTCACCAGTTTGTCCAGGTGTGAGGCATCCTTCTTCTTTATTCTGCCTCCTCAGCACACCACCACATAGAAGAGGGCACTCATCACAACCGTCTTATTGCAGATGTTGATGGACACCAGTCTTCTAAGGAAGTATAGTCGGCTCTGTCCTCTCTTGCACAGAGCATCAGTATTGGCAGTCCAGTCCAATTTATCATCCAGCTGCACTCCCAGGTATTTATAGGTCTGTACCCTCTGCACACAGTCACCTCTGATAATCACGGGTTCCAGGATGGGCCTGGGTCTCCTAAAATCCACCACCAGCTCCTTGGTTTTGGTGGTGTTCAGGTGTAAGTGGTTAGAGTCGCACCATTTAACAAAGTCCTTGATTAGGTTCAGGGCATGTCTTTGACTGTCCTTGAATGGACTAGAATTAAACCCTATAAAGCAAATGTGTGGCGAGACCTGAAGATGACAGAGTAGAGCATCTTCCAAAAAGAATGGAATAAACTGCTCAAATCTAGGTGTGCAAAGCTTGTAGAGACTTAACTAGAAAGACTCAAACTGTAATTGCTGCCAAAGGGGCTTCTACAAAATACTGAATTAAGGTCCTGACTACTTGCATGAATGAGAGATTTCACTCATTAATTTGCAATAAATTGGTAAACGTTTCTGAAAACTTGTTTTCACTTTGTCATTATGGGTTATTGAGTGTGGATTGATGGGTGTAAATGGCAAATGCATTGATTTTAAATTAACTCTACAAACACAGTAAATTGTGTAGAAAGTGAAGGGATCCTAACACTTTCTGAATCCACTGTATATTTAGGTAATGAGAAAAATGAGCCCTCAAGTGCATCTTTTTAATATATTCATAGGAGAATAGCTTCAAAAGACACTTGCCTTTTAACCAGATGGCCCATCATTTCATGAAAATAGTCATTTTCAGGGTCATACTGAAGTTAAAAAGATTGACATAAAGGAAGCTTCTATAAAAACAATACAATGGTACTGGGCTACACCCCAATGGAACACTGAAGTCAATTAATCAGACAGCTAATTAAGAGAGTGAACATTACAGAGCAGAAAGAATGGCAGGTCTATTAATTTGGTATAGACAATACTACAATTAATCCTGAGTCACAGCCTGCAAGATTGATGTTGATTAACCTTGATGACAGCCCCAGCATTCAGAGCACTCACTTCCAAAGCGTTCAGTTCCATTATTGTATTTCGTTCAGAATACTACTTACAGCACAACGTAATGATTTGAACAGTACAATAAATATGTGAAATACCAGAAATCACCCATGATTTAATGATGATGTCGACAAGTATTAAAGTTTTCATTATTTTATTTGTGTTTATTTCTGTTGTATTCTAATGCGTGAATTCAATACGTGAATGTGTTCTTTTTAACATTGAATAATGCCATAAATTAACTCAATACACATTTGCACTATGTTTTCTCATTTTTTCACATGCCAAATGTAAAACAATCTTTGACACTATGATCTACTTGCTCAGTGTGAGTGCTTTCAGTAGTGTCACATTTTATGCTGCTAACACTTGCAGTGGCATGCAAAATGAGTTTTTTTTTCTAAAGGAAGTGTTGTGTGAATACAGGACTAAGAGGATGCTGAATCAAAAAACTGTTCAGCTCAGTGTGAATCTGTCTTTTCGGTTTCATGATAATGACATGCGTACATTTTTCTCTCGACGAATTATCTCGGTTAATTATTACCCTGACACTGCATCCGATGTTTTGATGAATGAGAGTCTATTTCCTATTTTTCTAAGTTCCTAGCTGCTCTCATTACATTGAGAGTGAATGACATTAATGGAAATGTGTGCCTTGATGCTCCAACAACATTCTTGTTGTTCTTTACTCAGAATGGAATCCACCTTACTCTTCCTGAATAGGAGACATTGGCTTTTTTAGTGAGGCTGTATTTTGATAACAGATACAGCAACTTTAGTCTTCCATCAGGCCTTCAGTTTTTCTTCAGTGCCCTTATCAGAACATTGCTTGCTGTAATTCTGGCCATGTATGTTGAAAGTGTACCTTAACAGAATGATAGAAGAGTCACAGTGAACTTGTCACTGTGCCGATTAAGGCAGCGTTGAGAAGCCAATGTAGCTTTGGCTAACGTACAAGTCAAGCAGAATTATCTTAAAAAGGCACAATGCACATGAGAGGTCTCATCAGGAATATTGTGTGCTGTTTGGGTCTGCATATTACTAAAGGACACAACAACATCTAAAGAATGGCTGCTCTACTGATTTCAGGACTGCCAGGTTTGAGGTATGAAAAAAAATTAAAGGAGTTGTGTTTTTCAGTTCATACAAATGGAGGTTGGGAGGTGATATGAGGGAAGTGTTTAAAATTACAATGGGAATTAATGCTGTGAATCCCAGCTGCAACTTTAAAATAGATTCTTCAATAGGAGCATATGGTTACCGAAGGATGTTGGTTAAGAGTAAATTTCACACAAATGTTAGAACGCTCTACTTTATGCAAAGAACTATAAATACAGTATGTGCTGAAAAGTTACCAGCCATTTGTTTAGACAGCAGTACTTTTTGGACTCTTAGAGATTGCCTTGATATTTTGATTTAGATTAGGGGTGCTCACACTTTTTCAGCTTGCAAGCTACTTTTTAAAATGACCCGGTGAAAATGATCTATCTACATTAAAAATGCTATAAATATACTGTATATATATATATATATATATATATATATATATATATATATATATATATATATATATATATATATATATATATATATATATATATATACACACACAGTGGTGCTTGAAAGTTTGTGAACCCTTTAGAATTTTCTATATTTCTGCATAAATATGACCTAAAACATTATCTGATTTTCACTCAAGTCCTAAAAGTAGATAAAAAAAACCAGTTAAACAAATGAAACAGAAATATTATACTTGGTCATTTATTTATTGAGGAAAATGATCGAATATTACATATTTGTGAGTGGCAAAAGTATGTGAACCTCTAGGATTAGCAGTTAGTTTGAAGGTGAAATTGAGTCAGGTGTTTTCAATCAATGGGATGACAATCAGGTGTGAGTGGACACCCTGTGTTATTTAAAGAACAGGATCTATCAAAGTCTGCTCTTCACAACACATGTTTGTGGAAGTGTATCATGGCACGAACAAAGGAGATTTCTGAGGACCTCAGAAAAAGAGTTGTTGATGCTCATCAGGCTGGAAAAGGTTACAAAACCATCTCTAAAGAGTTTGGACTCCACCAATCCACAGTCAGACAGATTGTGTACAAATGGAGGAAATTCAAGACCATTGTTACCCTCCCAGGAGTGGTCGACCAACAAAGATCACTCCAAGAGCAAGGCGTGTAATAGTCGGCGAGGTCACAAAGGACTCCAGGGTAACTTCTAACCAACTGAAGGCCTCTCTCACAATGTTCATGTTCATGAGTCCACCATCAGGAGAACACTGAACAACAATGGAGTGCATGGCAGGGTTGCAAAGAGAAAGCCTCTGCTCTCCAAAAAAAAATTGCTGCTTGTCTGCAGTTTGCTAAAGATCACATGGACAAACCAGATGGCTATTGGAAGAATGTTTTGTGGCCAAAATAGAACTTTTTGAGACCAAAATAGAACTTTTTGGTTTAAATGAAAAGCGTTATGTTTGGAGAAAGGAAACACTGCATTCCAGCATAAGAACCTTATCCCATCTGTGAAACATGGTGGTGGTAGTATCATGGTTTGGGCCTGTTTTGCTGCATCTGGGCCAGGACGGCTTGCCTTCATTGATGGAACAATGAATTCTGAATTATATCAGAGAATTCTAAAGGAAAATGTCAGGACAAGAGGTCAAGAGAAGGTGGGTCTTGCAGCAAGACAACGACCCTAAGTACACAAGTCGTTCTATCAAAGAATGGTTAAAGAAGAATAAAGTTAATGTTTTGGAATGGCCAAGTCAAAGTCCTGACGTTAATCCAATCGAAATGCTGTGGAAGAACCTGAAGCGAGCAGTTAATGTGAGGAAACCCACCAACATCCCAGAGTTGAAGCTGTTCTGTACGGAGGAATGGGCTAAAAATCCTCCAAGCCGATGTGCAGGAATGATCAAAAGTTACCGGAAACATTTAGTTACAGTTATTGCTGTAAAGGGGGGTCACACCAGATACTGAAAATAAAGGTTCGCATACTTTTGCCACTCACAAATATTTAATATTCGATCATTTTCCTTAAAGAATAAATGACCAAGTATAATATTTTTGTCTCATTTGTTTAACTGGTTTCTACTTTTAGGATATGAGTGAAAATCTGATGATATTTATGCAGAAATATAGAAAATTCTAAAGGGTTCACAAACTTTCAAGCACCACTGTATATGCTGAGTATCAGAGGTGGGTAGTAACGTGTTACATTTACTTCGTTACATTTACTTGAGTAACTTTTTAAAAAAAATGTACTTCTAAGAGATGTTTTACTGCACCATACTTTTTACTTTTACTTGAGTACATTTGTGAAGAAGAAACCCTACTCTTACTCTGCTACACTGGGCAACACTCGAATCGTTACATTTTTTCCATTAGATAAAGTCTGCCAGACAATTTTATATCTGCTTTGTGTAGCATACCCTGTATGCTGTCAAGTTGCGCACATGCCTTCCATTGCGTCTCCAGCTTCAGGCGCTGCAGCTTTGAGGACAGATGTTGCATTTTTCTGTTTGAAAGCATCAACTGAGCTAATCATATTGACCATTCTCTTTTCCTTGCTGCTGTAAATTAAGCTCATTCAGCATGTTGGTCAAATTGGAATAAAAATGCCAATTCTAGCGGCCATTGATCATTATTAAGTTGCTTGTATTCTGCATGTTTAATGACAAGGAGAAACTCTTTTTTCTCCGGTCAGGGATCTTGAAATCTCAGCAGGAATTTCTCCCTAGCCATCTGCTTCAACGAAGGCCTCTTTTATCATCTCTCCATCTTGGAAGGACTTCTTATGCTTAATGATGGAGTGACTCACTCGGAATGATGCTTTGGTGTGTCTGCCTTTGCTTTTGAATTCAGCCGAGTGAAAAATGCCGGCTGTCCGATTAACTGCGATTTTAGTTCCCTCTCCTTTCTCTTTCTCAGATAGCTTTTTGGAAGGAACTCAGTTTCGTAGTTTTTATGAACAGTTCGAAAGTTCCTTTCCACATTTTCCTTCTTTGGAGTAGCAATGATAGATTGACAGATCAGACAAATGCACTTCGATTGTGACATTGTGAGAAAAACAAATCCTCTTCCAATTCCACATCCAGCCCATAAACAACTAATTATAGTTGTTGTAACTAATTAACGACTAATTATAAATTGGAAGGCTAACTAGATCACTTAGGTAGCCGGAGTTTTGCAGTAGCTCGCGTGTTTGATTGTGCCTGTGGGATGACCAGTGTATTAGATGAAAAGAGATCTCAGACTCCCCTTGCTCGTGTGGGTTTCCTTAGGGTGCTTTCAGTTTCCTTCCACACTCCAAAGATGTGCAGGTTAGGTGAATTTGTTCCTCAAGTAGGTGTGTGACTCTTATGTGTGTAAGTTTACTTTGTGGCACTCTTGCTAGGTACTGTTCTTTCCTTGTGCCTGATGCTTGCTAGGATGGGTTCCAGCTTCCCCACGACCATGCTCTGAATAAGAGGGTTTAAAAGTTGGACATCCTAACACAGGGTGACAGGGGTCTGCTGGAGCAAATCCCAGCCAGCACAGGGCAGGAACAAACCCCAGGCAGGGTGCCAGCCCACCACAGGGCACACACACACACCAATACACCTAACCTGCATGTCTTTGGACATTGGGAGATAACTGGAGCAGCTGGAGGAAACCCACACAGACATGAGGAGAACATGCAAACTCCACACAGGGAGGACCCGGGAAGTGAACCCGAGTCTCCTTACTGCGAGGCAACAGCGCTAGCACTGCGCCACCATGCTGCCCAGTCCCACTGGTGATTTCTGAATAATTACAACAACACACTGCAATAAGACACAGAACGTAAAGTGTTGGCAGTTTAACTTATTACACTGAGTTGACTGAATATTTTTGCAAAGTTTGAACTTCATCCAGCTACTTTAACATGATATGTAGTGTACTCATTGCGCAAAACAGAAAGTTAATATTGCCTTCATATATGTTGCTTATGCAATATAACAGTTACACAGTTAGTTAAATTTTAGGGTGCCATTGCGGAATAATAGTGAGCAGTAAAACACCCCCTAATGTCTGTGGAATCTGGATGCCTCAAAGTGCTCTGATATCCATCTACATCTCACATGTGTGTGTGATAGAATAACACTGGATTAACCTGGATCAATATGAGTGAGTGTGGATATATGCATGGCAATGTCCTCTGGACTGGCATTCAGTTCTGCAGTGCTTTCTGATTTAGTCTTAATGTTGCCATCTTCACATGACCATGTAATAGGATTAGTTTGTTCAGAAAATGGATACATGGCTAGATGGGTGGCCCTTTATGCATAGTTTATTGTATTTCAAGTGATCTGTTAACTGTGTAGAACTTCTTGGCCAACCTCTCTTTGTTAATAAGATTTCATATTTTAAGGAAAACATTTTAAAGATAGGTTCTCAGAGGCCAGTTTATCCAAATCTCTCTGCAGGTTTTATCCGTCTACATGATATTTCATTTTGAAATAAAAATGCATAATACATTAGAGTCATAATGCTCTGTAGCTGATTTAAGCCAAAAATGTTTTAATTACCAAACTAGACTGTCAAGGCTAAGTAACTCTGAGATATCCAGCTATGTGAATTTTATTTCAGTTCATCAGTATGCAGCTACATTTGCAGAAGTTAGGCTGCAGGCTTACCCTTGACCAGGTTTGATTTGCAAAGTTATGACATAACATAGGGTTTGCTGATTATGCTTTGAGGATTTCAATTTAACTGCTTAGGCCAAAACTGCAATTGCACTTTCGTCCTTTGGCACTGCAGTAATCATAAACTAGTATTCTTCATCAAGCCTTGCTATGAACCAGTTAACAAATTCCAGTCACCTCGTCTTATTCTAATGCCATTTTTCTGAACCCCCTGGTAGCAAATAAATGTAATTAAAGTGAGTGTTTCACGTTTTTGTTAAATCTAGACATTTGTTGATTTCATGCTGTAGCGTTTGAGCCACAAAAACTTATTTTGAACATTTGTGTCCATCAACTTCCAATAGATTTTAATGAGAAATAAATCCACCTTGTTCAACGGGCTGTATGTTCAAAAGCTCTTAATCTTTGCACACAGGAGAGCTTTGAGAATGAAAACACTGCATGAATAACAATTCAACAGTCCTATTGATTAAAAGTAATCCCGCTCTACCAGCTGGTATTAATCACAATGCTCAAGTGTCTGTCTGTTTACAGAACAGTTTTGATGTTTGAAAATGGGATCTTCTCTCCACCCCTTGAGTGTCTAACTAAACATATTCAATACAGTTTCGTAGAATGCTATGAGGCTTGGCTCAGTCCGATACTTTAATTTATATTTAGAAAATGCTTATCATTGTTTAGCCATAACAATTGGGAGTTTAGAATTAAAAATTCAAATTGTGTGGTTTTATAATTTTGCATGTAATGGATTTTTTATACCTCATTTACCAGAAGCCTTTACCCAAGGCACCCTTCAAAAATCAAGACAAATATAAAGGGCCCAACAAGACAGTTCAAAAGTTACCTGTTAATTGAAAATATTAGTCATAGACAATGTAGATCATAGTAACACGATTATCAGTAGTGTAAGATGTTGACAGAGTAAATTCCATGCAGAAGAGCAAATATAGGCAGAAAATTCGGTGGTAACACCCCATATGGTGTCTCTTATTGTACTACAGTAATTGCCTATGTACTGTGCCTATAAAAAGTATTCACCTCCACTGGAAGTTTTCATTTACTTGTACAACATTGTATCACAATGGATTTAATTTGGCTTTTTTTTTGACACTGATCAAGAGAAAGAACTCTTTAATGTCAGAGTGAAAACAGATCTCTGCAAAGTGGTCTAAATGAATTAAACACATCATAATTGATTGCATAAGTATTCACTCCCCTCCAGCCAGGGTTTAATGGACCTTTGGCAGCCATGACAGCCTTGACTCAATGTGGACAGCTCTCTATCGTGTTTGGACATTGCACATTTGTTCCCTATCTTCTTCGTCAAGCTGCATGGGGATCGTGACTGACAGCCTTTGTCAAGTCCCACCACAAATTCTTAACTGATTTAGCCACTCCAGCCGATCCTGTGTAACTTTAGCTTGTTGCGTTTGGTTGTTGTCCTGCTAGAAAATACATCTTCTCCCATGGCTTATGTTTCTTGCATCAGGTTTACCTCAAGAATTTCCCTCTATTTTGCTGCATTCACTTTACCTTCCACCCACACAACCTTTCCAGGGCTTGCTCCAGAGAAGCATCTCCACTGCATTTTGCTGCCACCGCCAGGCATCACGGTGTGGGTGGGATATTTTTAAAACTATGTAGTGTTCAATGTGGCATTTAGTCTGATAGCCAAAGAAGCTCAATTTTGGTCTCATCAGACCATAAAGCCTTGTTCCAGCTGACTTCAGAGTCATCCATCTGCCTTTAGAGTGTGTGATTGTTAACAGTGGCTTTCTTTCTCTTTGTCACTCTCTCATAAAAGCTGCACCCATGTTGTATGTGTAGCCTCTCCAGTTTGAGCCGCTGCAGCTTATCGCTCCTTTAGGTTTCTTGGTAGCTTCCATCACTCGTCGTCTTCTTGTATGATCACTTGGTTGTTGTGGATGGCCTACTCAAGGCAGAATAACAGCTATGCCATACTTTCCACTTCTTAATGAGTGAATTAACTGGACTCCAAGGAATATTCAGTGACTTGGACATTTTCATTCATCCATTCCCAGAATTGTGCTTTTCAATAACCTTTTCACTGAATTGTCTGGAGTGTTCGTTTGCCTTCATTGTGTAGGTTAGATGACGATACTGACTCACCATCTGCAGTGGGCTGGGTTTGTTTCCTGCCTTGCACCCTGTCCTGGCTGGGATTGGCTCCAGCAGACCCCTGTGTTAAGATATAGCGGGTTGGACAATGACTGACTGACTGACTGACTCACCACAAGTTAAACCTTCCAGATCAGGTACATTTATACTACAATCAGCTTAAGGGAGAGTGAAACATATCAAGCTCTTACTACGACCCATTACTTTCTGCCTACCCACTATTTACCTTCAATCTATACGCACCAAAGACATACGGTTACTACTCACTTCTGGGGTCAGCCAGCTGTGCGCTACACTTCATTTTCCCATCAGATCGGGAGTCTGTTTTGCTGTTCTGAGCAGTCCATTTACAACAAACAGAAAAACACAGTTTCAATAAATGGCTAAAGTAAATCAGAAAAGGTTGGCAGTTTCAAAATCCACTTAAAGAAAATCTCAAGCAGCACGTTTAATGCTCCAAAGAAAGAAATATATAAATATTAAAAATATCTGGGAGCTTCATCAGAACAGGTGGTTTCAGTAATACCTCAGAAGGACAGGCAGTTTTATAATACATTTGGGAAACACTGAGGGAAACGGTGTCCAGACTGAATAAGTTACCAGAAAATAACTCAAAAGATGAAGACAAGCAAATAGAAGAAGACTAAATCTAAGTCATTAAGCAAGCAGAAGTCAGAATACTGGCAGACAAAGAACTATACAGAAAATTCAGAAGTACAAAGACACTGAATAACTATGCAAAAGCCTTCACACTACCTTCTTTTTATATGCACCTAACTAATTCTAATCATAGTGTTTGTATTTATAGTGAATCCAAAGCTTGCATGTAGAATACTGTGTGTCACCTTCTCACATATGTGGCACGTGTTGACACAATATGGCACATGATCTCGGTGTCATGTGACTGGCAGCAGTTATAGGGACATTAAATAACACGTCCATGGCCATGCACCGACCATCATAGAATGGCAGCAACAATCCTAAAAAATAATGTCACCAGAATAATGCTAAAAACAGAAACAAACACAAACAGCCCAAAAACGAAACCGACTGCAGGATGTGAGAATCCAGATACATCATAAAGCCATTACAACTCCTTTTTGTGTATCTATAAAAAATAGGGCACAAAATCAAATGACTTTTGTGTTTCAAGGAAGGGAAACAAGGTGGCATAAGGGCTGACTGTCACAGAAATGACTGAAGCTCAAAATCAATAAACAAGAAACAGTCCCATGTCGTACGGATCACACACAGGTGAGATTGAGAGATGTAGTTTTGGAGTTTAAAAATAGAAAGAGAAAATGAGTATACAAGGTCAGAATGTGTGGGAATTGAGTCAACAGTGATGCTGGTTAGCGTCATATACATCAGAATGTTTAAAAAAAGAGCTATAAAAGGAAACACATAAAGCATGCGGATGAGAACACAACACCAGGCCACGGTGTCTCAGCTATAAAGTAAAATAGGATGGCATAATAAACCTCCCTGTCAAAGTTTGTTATTAGCCAAGTAACAACCAATAATAAAGAAAAGATAATAAACTTGCCGCACTACCATTTTCAGCTTAACTCCACAAAAATATCTAATTTTGAAGCTTAAATTCAATCCACATGTGTTCCATGAAACACATATCTGCAATAGTCTGCTGAAATGTCCTTAATAAGTGAGAAATAACTAAATCTGTCCAAGACAGGCCTCAGCCTCTCTTCCTTGAACTATATTAAGTCGTTTGATTATAAATGGATGAATGTTCTAAGTCATGATTTGAATAAAAGATCTGTTTTATGTTACTGTAATTGGTGCTATTTTCCACTTTATGACAGTTAATTGTTAGGCTTAGCTCTGTTTATTCTGGACAGGGATCAGAGCAAGTGGCTTCTCAATAGGATCACACACACGTCTGTATTTTTGTTACAAAAAATGCACACTCTGTGTTGATCATTTCCTGCTTTAAATATGCCTCCTAAAGAATATAACATGGCTCTTAACAATGATTAATTATACATTGACTGTGATGCTAATTGTTTGTTAAGGAGTGGGTGGAATGTCTCCTGTGATACCGGGAACACATTTTTTTCCTACATTACTGTAAGAACTAAAGCCTTTAAAATAAACAGCATTTTGCATCAGTAATACCAGTTGTCTTGCTATTATATTTTTGGTATCATAAATTTCTGGCAAATATTGTTGAGGTTAGGTTGTCCTGGTCAGTCTAGATCAGCATGTTGTCACTTCAGTCCTCACCAACAGAAGCAAACTGAAAGCGGTGATGTTTCTGTTAATTTTTTGATGGTCTGCCCAACAGCTGGGTTCTAATTTACTTTTATTGTTGTTGGTACAAGCTCCTGCCTCCTATCATTATAGCCAGAAAAAAAGGTACAAAAATTAGATGGATGACTCACCGCTAATACATTTTCTATTGTTATGCTTTATTTATGTTAGCACTGTAACTTAAAAGTGTGTGCTTCTGGTTCAAAATCCAGCAACCTCCATATTCCTGCATAGGTTTCCTCTGGGTACCCCAGAGTTCGACCCATGTCTAAAGACTGTTCCTTTGGGCATGTGTGAGCAGAATGGCGTGGCAGTGGAAAGCACATCTGTTTCAAAGCCCCAGGAGGCTGAGTTTGATTCTTGTTCTAGTCGCTGTGTGGAGTTTGTATTTTCTACCTTAGTGCTCTAGTTTCCTTACCACATCTCAAAGATGTGGACTCTGTTTAGGAATTTATTTTTAGGGCAATGCAACCCTGTCAGTTGTTATCCAATCTGAGATGGCAGTAGCAGGACCCCAACTGAGAACCTCTGGATTACAGAACAGCCCTATCAGTCAATAGAGCTAAAGAAAAATTCCTTCATCTCAATGGCATTCAGTCTTCTATCCACAAAAAAGCTTCTTGTGGACAGTAGCATCTCATTGCTTGATCTTTCTCAGTTTTGCTCCACTTGCTCCTCCGGTTCCAGATGTGCAGATTTTATATATATATAGATATATATATATATATATTGTAAAAGAAGTAGTCTCAACACACAAAAAAGCTTTTGTGCAGCCACCCATACATTGTCCCTTGTTGCAAAAGGGTATAGAAAACAAGAATGATGTGCTTAGTTTGAGTTACAAGACTGAACTGATGAGGCTTTTGGAAAATGGTGGTTTTATAAGCTGTGAACCGGAAGTGATACCATCTGGCTGGATCCGTAAGTGACATCAGTCTGGGTGCCAGAACCGGAAGTAATTTTAAATCAGGCAGGTTTTCCCGTATTTGGCGTGCAGAGATAACAGAGGTAAGTCTGGTGCACCCCGCCACCCCCCGGGGGGTAATTACCTCCACTTGGTTCACTCAGCTCCTTCCTATTGCACGTGTGTGACAATATGTATATATATATAGTATATATACAGATATATAGTATATATACAGATATATATATACAGATATATATATATTAGGGTGCCAGTGAAAATCAAAGTTTTTATTTTCTCACGTCTTAGCACCAGGTTTTGTTCCTTTAGTTACCATGATAAATTACACAAAGTTTTATGAAAATCAAACAATATTTACTGTTGGCACAAGAGATCAGAATTTTTTTACAGTATATTCACTATACAGAAACGTGCGTGCTGATATGACTGTTCTTTTCAGCTGTTCAGAGCTTTTCAGTTAACAAAATTTTTGTTGGTGCTAAAAACTCTTTGCGATGGTCTTCTACAACTTGTAGGAGGTACTGTTCCTTGACTTTTAATCTACAACTGATGTCATCTTGCTTAAATCCTTCACCTGTTCCTGTTATGCAAATATAACAGTGATGAGTAATTAGGGCTCAGTAAGTTTATAATTTTGGTACAGCTTTGTAGCAATCTAAAGATGCAGATAGAATTAAGAAATAATCCCATCCGGCTTATAGGACTACGCTATGCAAACAGCCTAACAGCACTGTAACATTTTCTTCTTGTCTCACAGTTCATTTCTTATCACTCGCAAGGAGTATGTACGCCTGTTACCGATAAAAGTTCACACAAGTTACTAACCTTTAACTTTGGGAACTGTGAATGAAATCTGTCTATATAAGCATATAAAAAAGATACCCATTTTTTCATTTATTGCACTATTTTATGTTTCTTACACAAGTGTCACAGCAACAGCAACAAAAGTAAACACTAGGCATAGAAAAACAAACTAGCCATAGATAAAAACAATACAAAGTTATTTTAAAAGCTCATTTATGCTGAATATTCCAAGTACAGAACACCTATCAATAACAAACATAATAGTTACATGAAAAGGGGATTTTACAATAAATACTTGACTTCAGAAGTATTGTGCCACCAGTAAATGTTGATATATTTATCTCAATTATTTTTCATGTATCATTTTTATGAAAAGGAACATTTTTACAGGGTAAGACTTTACAAAATAGATACGTCACTTTTTCGCTTATTGTTCATTGGCACCCTTATATATATATATATATATATTGTGGAGCCGACCCAGACACAGACAGGCAGACATGTTGTTAAAATACCACCACACGTTTATTCACACACAATATTTACAATAATTGGTCACTCAGACCCAGTCCAATGTCCATAAAGTGCACAAACCCCAACACACACTCAGTCCTGGCCACAATGCCTTTTCTTCGGGCCGCCTCCACACTCTCTTCTTGCCTCGTCCTGCTTCCACCCGACTCCAGCCTCGAATGATGGGAGACGGCACCTTTATAGAGTCCCGGATGAGCCCCAGTCCTCCCGGCAGCTCTCCGGGCGCCGTCCTAATTCTTCCCCCCAGCACTTCCTGGTGTGGCGGAAGTGCTGGGGTAACAGGTCCCCAAGGCATTGGGGCGCCTCCTGGCGGTGACCACGGGCCCCTACAGGGTGGAGCTTCCATGCCCTGTACCCGTGGCCCCCAAAGCAACCAGGAAGGCGACCCCCACGTGATCCAGGGTGGGCACAGGCCAACATCCGGTCCCTCATGACATCCCAGCCGGGTCATGGCCCCTGGCATCCCTGACAATATATATATATATATATATATATATATATATATATATATACAGGCGGTCCTCGGGTTACAACGTCTCGACATACAACATTTCGGGTTTACAACGCTCACTCCCATAAAAACTTAAAAAGATTGAGACATGAGAAGGAATACAGGTAAGGATTTTTTTTACACTCATTTTATCTGTTACTACAGTACAGTTTACAGTACAGTAAATTTAGGTAATTTTCCTTTTTCTGTGGCTTAGTTGTGTTTTTATGTTCTAGATTATGATTTTGCAAATGTGTTAAGATAGGTAAGTGACTTAGGCTAGGGTGTGTTTCGACTTACACCAAAATTCGGGTTATACCACTGTTGTAGAAACGATACTGTGTCATAACCTGAGGACTCCCTGTATGTATATATATATATATATATATATATACCCTATATATAGCCCCAAACCCTAGACACAGTAAAAGACCAGAGGTTTTTAGGATAAAATAAAAACTATTTATTCCTCAAAAACACTTTCCACAAACACCTCTCCATATATATGCCAAAATAAGTGCAGAAATCAACCAATAAACTAACAATTCTTCCCCCTTGCAACATCCTGCTGAGTGTTGCTCACTGCATCCCCATTCTGACTCAAATGAAGTGAGGCAGCAGAATCTTTTTAAGCACTTCCGGGCCATAAAGTAAGAAGGTCCTTTCCTGACAGCACCTGTTATTGGCACCCATGGATCACAACAAGGTTGCCCCTCTGGACTCCAGCTCTCGAGCACCACTGCAGATGTCCTGATTTGGTCATCATATGAGGACCACTGCTGCCCAGTGTATAGGGGATGAAACCAATCTCCGTCCTCAACTCT
The DNA here is from genome assembly GCF_016835505.1 of Polypterus senegalus. NCBI lineage: Eukaryota > Metazoa > Chordata > Cladistia > Polypteriformes > Polypteridae > Polypterus > Polypterus senegalus. Next base: position 87,660,405 of record NC_053159.1, on the reverse strand, counting down.
CCTCAGGCAGTCTCTTAAGATATCCCAGACAGGTACAAATTAATTTGATGTCCTGGCGGCCAATCTGTGTGCATCATTGTACTAGCCTCCCATCCAGGTAATGAACCATTTTCCATCCAAGTCAGGATGCCCGTTCTCCTCCTACTATAAATATATATATACTAGCTGCCTCTGGTCTTCAGGACAAAAAACAACCTGAAGAATCCCTAGCAGTTTTACTGTACTCATGAACTTGGAGAGGCGTCAGCTAACTCTTAAGAATTACCCAGGACAGAGGACGTCATCTCAGCTGTGTTTGCTACCCCACTGGCTTTTGTAAGAGGACACTGGCAATACCATATCTTAGCTGTACTGCTGGTATATGAGTCCTATTAATGTTTGAGTACCTCCAGATAGACAATGTTTTTAGTGAAAATTTCAGGCCTTACTTTCCATTTCAACGGTGTCTCACTTGCACATTGTTGAGCTGTGGTGTTTGTTTTGCTTCAAAGTTGTGTCTCTTCAACTGTGTCATTAGCGCTACATTGTTGTTGCACAGTGGCATTTGCTGCACACAGGTCTTTCATAGTGAGAAACGAGGTGCATGCAAACAACATCTAGTGGCTGTGGTTGAGCATGAGCAGATCGGAATGCTCCATACATACACAAGTCTTTCATTTATAGCCATATTTACAGTATAAATATATGTGTAAATATACAGTATATATGTATGTATAATCAATACGCAGATGGAAGAAATGATGAAGGGTTGGGAACTAGCCAGTATCCTGTTTAATATAATAAAATTAAAAGGTTCCAACAACAAAAAGAGTTGTAGGCATTGCACATCCGATGCTGCCTTTCTTGTACAAGGTTCATTTTCTATGCTCTTCTGGAGCTCCATTCTCATTTGAAAATGATTTGGTAATGAACCTTACTTCTGGCGCTTCTGCTTTTTAAATAGCCTGTGGGACAGAAGAACCAGGATCTCCAGGGCCAAACTGGAAGTGACATCAGTTGGCTTCTTCATTCAGGCTGTAAGTGAAAGAGAAGAGAAGATTTATATACATACTAGCCATTGTACCTGTAGAAGACAGGTAATAGAATAATTAAAAATCTTTGCTATCTCTTGCCCTACATGTACCTTTAGCACCTTTGTTTGTATCATTTGTGTGCACAAGTCCTCAATGGTGCACCAACTCTTGAGCACACTCCGTTAAGCCTGCTTATCAGACTCTGTCACACTTGTCCTTGTGTGTCTCACATTTGCACTTTCTCTCTCGTCAAGTCACCAGAGTCAAACTGACTAATTACACCAAAGCCAAACTGACCAATCAAATTGCTCTGTGGGACTGGACACACAGACCTTAGTGTTTTATTATATAGTAGATTATAGATTTTTCTAATTTCATGTTTTAGGTTTTAAAACTCATGGCAAGCTCACACCGATGTCTGTTTATTCAATGAGGAAGCTTTTAGGATTTTGGGAATTAAATAGATTAATCTTTTAATCCAGTGGATGATTGTGATTTGTTTTTAAAGTTTCTGTTTGTCCCTCTTGAAATCTGAAATGTGCATCTGTCTGCAGTTTGTATGTCAAGTAAGAAAACCAAATGCAATCTGCCAGTTTCTGGGCAAAGTCAATAGGACACAAACGTGACTATTTGATCATGAGCATCTTGAAAATCCCAGACTAACTTGCAGACACTTGTTGGATGCTTAATGTATTTAGGAAACTAGGGTTCCATGACGGTATTTCATTGTTATTATGATGAGATCCAGTGATTGAAAAGAACTTTGTGAAAGATTATAGTGTTATCTTAATTAACAATTTATGTTTGCTATATTTAGCTTAACTCCTATAAACACAATCAGGCATTTTCACTAATTATTTGCAGATTGATACATGCCTGTATAAATAGTAATCAATTAGTATTAATACTAATATTCAAATTAATTGTAAATCTAATACATCAACTAAAATAATAAATAAATGTAAATGATTTGTTCTGTACTTAACATATGTATTAAATATTAAATATTTATACTATGTGTTAAAACTCTGTGACTATATTCTGTTTTGACATGTTTGATATTTCCAATTAAACAGTAATTTATTAGATGGGCAATCTATTAAAAATGCCTTCAGAGTTTCCCAGAGTATACCTGCTGAGACCTCTTAGGATGCATTTGTCTCAAGAAAATAATCAATTTGCTTAGATATGAATTTTATACAGTTCTCATCAGCAACTGACAGGGGGTTAAGACACCAGCTATGAGTGTGTAGGACGCAATAATTTATGTTTCATGATCAGAGGGGCATGGTCAGAGATAACAATAGCATCATACTTGCAAGATTTGATAATGGGCAACAACTTATTGTCTATGAGAAAATAATCAATTCTTGAGTAACAATGATGTATGGGTGAGAAGAAGGAGTATGCTCTTAGATTAGGATTTAAACACCTCCATGGGTCAGAAAAGTTATGATCCGTTACAAACTGTGCAATTATCTTTGCAGTATTAGATGTTATTGCTATTGTATCAGAGGATCTATCCAGGTCTGGATTTAAAACACAATTAAAGTCTTCGGCCATTATAATTTTGTGAGTGTTCACATTAGGAATAGATACAAATACATTTACTCTGTCATCTACGTTAGGTGCATAGATTTTAATCAAAATCATTTTAGGATTAGGAAAATTGTCCATCACCATGACATACTGCCCTTCAGAATCAGATATTGCACATGACGCTACAAATGGAATAGTTCTGTGTATTAAGATCCTCGCACCCCTGGTATTCTTTTAATAGCTAGAGTGAAAAAATGTGGCCAGACCACTCTCTTTTTAACCGAAACTGGTCCTTGCTTAATAAAAGAGCCTCCTGTAAAAACACTTGGCATTCAGACTTCTTAAATGCGAGAGTACTTTGTCTTTAATTCATGATTGAGACCCTTGACATTCCAGCTCACAAAAATTACTATTGGGTCATAGAAATATTTCTTCTGAACTTCTGTTGACATTTTGTAGTTAAGGTAGTACACAGTACATACTCCATCCATCCATTTTCTAACCCGCTGAATCCGAATACAGGGTCACGGGGGTCTGCTGGAGCCAATCCCAGCCAACACAGGGCACAAGGCAGGAACCAATCCAGGGCAGGGTGCCAACCCACCGCAGGACACACACAAACACACCCACACACCAAGCACACACTAGGGCCAATTTAGAATCGCCAATCCACCTAACCTGCATGTCTTTGGATTGTGGGAGGAAACCGGAGCACCCGGAGGAAACCCACGCAGACACGGGAGAACATGCAAACTCCACGCAGGGAGGACCCGGGAAGCGAACCCAGGTCTCCTAACTGCGAGGCAGCAGCGCTACCACTGCGCCACCGTGCTGCACAGTACATACTATAGCTTTTAAATAGATTTCATACTATTGCGAAGTGATATAGTTATGACGCATATTGTTGTGTTGTCACTAATGGTTATTGGGATATAAGGAATAAAACAGAAAGAGCATTCCTCTCTTTCTCTCCACCTCCAAGTGCCCCCACCATCTCTAATATGCCAAGAGAAGGAGCATGTCTAGAGTGAAATGAACCTCCCAGCGGCAATGTGAAGATGGTTAAAACTGAGATATCTTGTGAAGATACAGTCCAAATACAATAGACTAATGATATAATCTTAAACAGTCCAAATATAATAGACCAAGGGTATGATGTTAAAGAAAAAAAACTGTAAAAAAACACTGTAAAAGGCTGGTTACTTAATTAAAGTTTATCAAAAAGACAATAGCTTTTTACTTTGTGGTAGCTCATTAGATGGGCAATCTAAAGGTGGATGCAGTGCAGCCTCATCCGTTGTTCTGTTGCAGTTGTGTCAGTGTCATTAAGGACATTTACTGTTTTATGTATACTGAGTTTAGTTTGTGTTTTATATTTCATCTTTTTGAGGATTTCATTTGAATGCATTTTCGATACCCAAAATACATTTATATAGTGAAGAAGGGTTTTTTCAGAAGACTTTTCAGCCATAGAAGATTTATCTATTGTAATGACAGGCTTGCTGTCACACCAATACCAATTAATAACAAGAGTACCATTGCTCTTTGCTCTTTAAAATCACCACCCCCTACTCTGAGTTCCTCCTTCTTGAAGCATTGGATCACTTTAGAAATGTCTCATCAATTAACCATATAATTGTCCTCTCCTACATTTGGGATAAATTCACTCATGATGTCTCCAGATGTATATATTATTATATATCTGCGAGGCTAGGGATTCTCTGGCATCTCACTGACATTCAACTGAAGTGTATGTACAGTATATGTACAGCGTGTATGTAGAAGTTCTGGGAACTTCTAAATATAAAATATAGGCATTATCACTAAATTGTCTAATTCTATGAGTTGATTACATCTTGCCTGAAGAAGGGGACTGAGTTGCCTTGAAAGCTTGCATATTGTAATCTTTTTAGTTAGCCAATAAAAGGTGTCATTTTGCTTGACTTTTCTCCAATTCTATGAGGATACCTGACTACAATTAATTAATAAGTTAATGTGTGAAACATTATTTGTTTTTAAAGGTCCCTTATTTTTCTCCCTCAGTGAGTCACTAGAACCTCTGATGGCCCTGAACTGTTAAACATCACTGAATATGTAGCCTCCTGACATTTTTCTGCAATGAAAATGAAAGGAAAATCCTCAGAACAACTACAATTGTATTCTCATTTAAAGCAAGCAGATACCAAATGTCTGACTCACAACACAGATGGACTGCGTTGATACATCTGTAGATGCAAAGCAACTAAGCTAAAACTTCAACAATCCATAAGCTGAAATGTCAGCTCTATGGGGTTTAGGAAATGGCAGCCTTGCAACTGTAAGCTTTCCCAGAACACTCAATGCAAAAAAGAACGAGCTAAACGCAGAGCAGAAACAAGTCTGATCTGCTGTACTAAAGAGGCTGTGACATTTTGAACGTACAGCAGATAGAACTGACATAGGAAAACATGAAGATTCTTAACATTTCTATAATTGAATGCCCAAAAAGAAAACAATGTAAACACTTACAAAATGCAAAACCTCAAACAGACCAAAAATCAGAAAAATAATTGTACAATTTGTGGTATGGCCTTTTCATATACAATACCATGTTTGACTCTCAACCTTGATAAGCCAAGACAATAAGATAATAATTAAAGCATGTGAAGTTAAGCAGTAGTAACATGGCATTATATTGAGGTTTTTTAAAATTATTATTTACAAATGATTGTGCATTCATACTCCAGTATCTTAATTTATCCCAATACTGTATTTTTTTAATACATTTCTGTTTTGAAATTAGCTCTCTATGAGTGAGTGTGAGAGGGTGGTCTATAGTTCACTCAAACTCTGCACCTTGTGCTGCCAAGATAGGTTGAAGTATCTCACTGCTCTCTGATTTAAGAAATTTAAGAAAGTAAATTTAAGAAAGTATAGCAAAAAAAAAAAGTGACAAAATACAGAAAAAAAAATGACTAATGAATAATTTACAAATAACTGCCCAAGCTATTATAGTGTTTTATCCCCAGGTATTACACAATCTCATCTGTTCTGTCACTGTAACTCAAACTTTTCCTTTTCAGCCTGTCATCAAGCCAGTAGCTAGTGACATAATTGTTAAGAGACTCAAGGGTCAACCAGAGAAGCACAAGTGCTCCTAAAGGTGCTGTAACTTGCTATCTTCCAAAGGAACTGGAATAAACATGGTATAAACCTCTTCTTTAAATTTACAGGAAATCAGTTACACTATTGAACTAGTTCTTTATGTGCATCTCCCTCAGAGGTTTAATATGACTCTAAACAATTCACAACAGAAGACTGTTGAAAGATAACAAGTTTACAGTTTGTGTCTTGTCACGCAAGCTTCACAAGGGTATTTTCGTTTCCGTGGGGGTATTTTTCATACGTGGATTACTCGTTTAACCAGATGTAATTGTTGACGATTTGGCATGATCCTGGATCTGTCGGTTTTTCGAAACTCATGCTGGATGTGTTGTCATAGTAGCAGATCCAAATCCTCAAACCTGCTCGGAGCAGGTTTGTTCGATGTAAACAAGGATTAGCTCACACACTTAATCAGTTTCCGTGCATGGAATTCATTCAGTCATGGCTTTGCCGTTCATGACTGAGCTACCAATTGATATCGGTGCGCAAATTATAAGAAGAGAATTTCATATAGAGAGGGTTTTGTATGATCGCCCAGATCGTTTATTGTTTCCGGAGGAAATTCTTTTCAAAAGGTACTGCTTTAGCCGAGGGGAAATATTGTACCTCAAAGATTTATTAGCACCTTATATTCGAAATGAAACTAGGTGAAGTCGGGCTCTCACAACCACACAGACAGTATGCATTGCTTGGAGTTTTTTTGCAAGCGGCACTTTTTTTATATACTGTAGGCGATGCAAAAAATCTATCTAAAAGTGAAGTTTGCCAGGCAATTTGTAAAGTCTGTTTGGCTCTTTGGGTTTTCATAGTGTTTCCTGGACACCTGCGTGTGCAGACAATAAAAGAGGCGTTTCATGCCATAGAAGGTACACAGGCAAAAACACTCACAGTTCCATAAAGAATCTCACGATCAGCCTAACATTCTCATTTCCCAGGTTTTCCAAATATAATTGGGGCACATGGGACTGATCAGAGTGGAGTTTGATCAAACATTATTTGGAAAATGTACCTCTCCTCCTGATGAATAATCAGACACAGTGTCTTCATCAAATATTTGACCTTCGTCAATATCTCGTTGGTCAGACACAAGTTCTAGGGATATGACATTCCCTGCAACAGTCAACAAAAAAAAATGCCCTCAGAAACAAGGCGATGGGCATTTTTCTGGAGAGCCACCTCTTCTGCAAGGGTTAGGTCTGGACCACGTGGACCTCCACCTGTTTTTCGCTTGTCTGCCTTCTTATTAGCTTTAAAATTAATGTTTTTATATTATATGATTCTTCATGTCAACATTTCTTTAAATAGTTATATACCAATATTTACCAATTTGAAGTATATTCTTGTACTTCACTTTAACCTGTTCCCATGTTCTCCTTGTGCTCACATTTGATCTGGAATTATGACATAATAAATAATAATTAATCTGAAACATAGGAAATGAAACGCTGCATTCAGTAAGTACAATGCATACTACTTAGCATTTAATTTGCCGGCCAATTTTTGCCAGCCGTCTTTTCTGGTTTGGTCTGCTTGTGCATATTAAATCTTGAAATTCTTCATATCCTTCGAATAAAAGGTCCTGCTCTGCTTGTGTGAAATAAAAATGCGCCCGTTCTTTCGTCATTTTGTTGCAGCCTATCACAGACTTGCTGATCATGTTTTCTAGACTCAATATACAGTATATGGGCTTTTCAATCAGCGCGGGCACGCGCATTCATCTCGGATGAGTAGATCCAGCTAAACTAATCTACTACACGGCTGCGTTTGAAAAACCGACTTATCCCGGATGAGCTTTACTGGCATTAACTCATCCAAGATGAGGCATCTGATCTCGGATGATTTATGCGACGTACAGAAAATATCCCTCGTGTGTGGGAAACCTATCACTATGATGCCTATTGACTGTTATTTTTGACTTTGTACCTATAATTCCTCTTAGAATCCGTATGTCAAAACATAGTTGCATACTATAAACTTAGTAACTTAGTAACCAACTAAGGCTGGTTTATTTTAGGGTCAAGCAGTATATTAACACATTATGTCACTAAGCAATGGCAACACCGTAGTTTGGCTAGCTGTCACTTGAGGTTTACATAAAAGGCAGCTATGTATACGTCAGCCACACAAATGCAGGTATATCCCTGAAAAATGGCAATAGAAATATATTGGAAAAAATTATTCAGGCATAAATTTTGAAATAAGAATGGTGAATGATTAAAATGCATTTAGTTTGAAATCCTCTTTCAATGTAAATTATGATTACCCAACCCCTAATCAATGCAGGTCTTTAACTGTATTTTTCAATAGCTTTCCTTCCTATTTACTCGTCCCAATAAGATACAGCAATAATAATAATAATAAGCCTGTATTCAATACATTAGACTGTTACCATGGATTGAACATGTTTATAATATTCTGCAGTGTTTATCGTCATGAAATTGTTTATGAGTGAGAATGGTGTTAATAATGTAAAATGTGATTTTACTTAAAATTAAAGTACCCTAATGATCTCAGTAAGCTGAAAGACAATGATCATGTACATCCCCAACTAGAAAAGGAAGTAAGTATTATAGATGCCTTTGTGGCAAACTGCAACAAAATTCTTCTAGCATAAAATGTTCAATAAGTAAAACTTCCACATTAAAAGTTGACTAACTTTTTAGCAATTCCTCTTTAATTCCAGCAATTCTTTATTAGTATAGTGTACGTTTGCGATTAGTTATTGAATTTTCTGCAAATCTCAGTATTTCACTTTGAAAACCAAATCATGAAACAAATGGAGTTTTGTTTCCAGTGAACTCTGTGCCATTGATACAAGAAGAAAAGAATTTAGTTCCTGTGTTCAAGCCTTTTCTTGCATTTATACCACATGTCATTTACTATTTAAACAAAGATCTGCAGTGGATAAAAACAAATCACCAAACTTATTTTCTGTTTTCTGTAGACATTTTGTTGAGCCAAAAGAAATATGTTGTGATTATTCTGGTAGTACGATGCCCACTTTGCCAATCATGATGACAATTTTGTCGCAGTCCTAAAGATGTGTCGTAGATAGAGATTAACTCTTAAGTGCTTGACGTTTGCAAATCCTAATCCTTATTTGCAAGAATCAAGAAACAGGAAAGATGGTTTCTATGTTGTGGAAAATTGAGTGTGGCGGAGGAAGGGGGTGTTTATTTTGCTTGTTGTGAGTTTTCCTTTGGTGAAAACAGTAATATATATGGTTTGTGTTCATGTGGAAAATATGCAGCATTTCACAATTTTACAAAATGCACTGTGCTCTTAAGCAGTGATGTTAATGAGAGGCTTGAATAAAATTGATTTTAGTGGTGTGCTAAGGATTACTGGAATTATGCTGCTGCAGGTAATCACAGACATGTAAATGAGACTATAGGGGCTTTATTCTTTGTCGACCAAAAAAAAAAAAATACCCCATCCTAAAGAAAAAAACTCTTTTTGGTGACTTTTGCATGTTGTAATTGCTAAATCACCTAATAAATGATTTTTAGTGTCACGTTTGTGAAACTTTGTGAACTGAAACTTTTGCAAATCACTGTTGGTAATGTACAGTTCATTAACACAAAGTAATATTTATGGCCGTGCCTGCTATAAACAATGTGATGTTAAATAGCTCTAGACCAGGGATTCTCAAACTCAGTCCTGGGGACCCTCTGTGGCTGGAGGTATTTTATTCCAACCAGCTTCTGTTTTTAATTGGACTCCGGGGCTAATTAAGTGAACTGTTATTTCATTAATTCTGTGTTTTGGGAACAATATAGAAATTAGAAAAACAAGTTATTAATTAGTTATTAAAATTATTAAAATGTACTAAACAGTTATATTGGAATAATGTGTTTTTTTTCTTTGTAACAATATTTTCATATTGATTTTCATTCTACTTTTCCAGGTGTTCTAATTGTTTAATTAATCCATTATTTACTAACTAGACATTAAGCCCGTTACAATAACGGGCGCTAGAACAGTAGTGCATAAACATTAGTAGGAACAGTCTGTATTAAATGGCAAGGGACCTTGACCTCATTTTGTTCGTTGTCTTAATTTTTTTGTTAAAAATATTTTTGCAAGAAGCCTAAAGTAAAAGTAAAATAATATTAAAAATAGAAACATATATGACAATACAGTAAGTATAATTAATATTGCCTTAGTGTAAAACTTTATAACAATCTGTAATACACAATATATGAATATATGATGTTTTTATTTTTTTACCTCAGGAAATTTTTCAATAAAATTTTATTATAGACAGCATTTTTTGTAAACACTCTTGTTTAGGACCATCTACAACGTTGACAACAACATCTGTAAAACTTCTAACACTTGATAATGCAACATATAACTGACCGTGGCTGAATACTGGTTCTGGCAAGTAAATGGCAACTTTTTCTAAGGTTTGCCCTTGAGCTTTATTAATTGTTATGGCAAAGGCTAATGTAACTGGAAATTGTTGCCTTCTTAAGGTAAAGGGTAAATTAGTAGAGGATAGAGCCAAATCAATACGGGGAATATTCTGACGCTCATTTTCTTTTTTTCAATCAATCTATTTGCTCGTATTTTTCTTTGTCTTTCAGCCTTTCTTTTGTTGATGTTTACTTGCTGAGCTGACCGTTCTTCCAGGAGTTGTTACTTATATATGATTTGAGTGTCTGTGTCTTTTGTCCTACTTGACGTGTCCTTTTTTTATGGGTGGCATGTTGTTAGTAGATAGTTAGTAAACATGCACGGGGAAGTATGCGTGGCATCTCCCCAGCAATGGATTTTATGTGTGTGGCTGCGACTACCCAATCAGCACTCTCCCCAGCAATGGTGTCCTTTATATCTAATCATGCACGGCTACGCCATTCACTGTGTGCCCAGCTTCCAGTGTGTGTGTCGTCCACGGTCTCCCCAGCAATGATGTCCTTTATTTGCTTATCATGCGCGGCTACTCCATTCACTGTGTGCCCAACTTCCAGTGAGTGTGCATCCACGATGCCGGTCGTGCGTGTCGCACCGAGCCTCGCGCATGTGTACTTCACCAAAAGACACACACATATGGACACCTGGACGCACACAGGGGTTTATTAAAGAAGATTAGTGGGTCTGATGCTAAAGTAGTTGTAGCCTTTCATGATTCAGGGTTGTATGCCTGGGTGTCTACTCTGCTCGTTTTTAGTTGTTATTATTAAGACACAATGAAGGGAGCAGACTGCACAGAGAAAGGGCAAAATAAAATCAACAAAAGAGAGTTAAGCATTTAAATCTATAGCAAAACCGGGAAAAATTCTAAATGTCATGTAAAGTATGGAGGAATATTTCGGACAAAATGAAATAAATAAATAAATGCGTAAATAAATAAAAGTACTGTGAAATGTGAGCATAAATAAATAAATGTGTCATGAAATGAGAGCCTTAATAAATAAATATGTCATGAAATGAGAGCATAAATAAATAAATGTGTCACGAAATATGTTTTTCGTTGCTTATTTATTTATTTCATTTTGTCCGTAACGTTCCTGCAAACCGTCATGAAATACGGCTTGAAATAAAACTGTCACTTTCACTCGTCAAAGTTGAGAGGGTGGGCTCTAACACGCCCTCTAGTTACTGATTGGTGAATCGATAGCACAAGAATTAATTAGAAAAATGCTTACTACTGCCGATAAAATGGATTCTGCCAAAGATATTACGTATTTCAGAGAGAGAATTGAAGATTTATCGGAAGAAATTACAATGTTGGCGGCCCTTTTAGACTCCGATATAGATGAAACTGTTTTTGAAATTATAGAAGAACAGGTGGAACGGACTCTACTACACTCCAGTTCAGGTGATGCAGTACCCTGCTCTGGACATCCATCCTTTGACATTCCAGCTAAGTCAATAGAACACCTTCTGTTATGCGGTTTAAAAGTACAACAGATTGCAGATTGTAATTTCTTCCGATAAATCTTCAACTCTCTCTCTGAAATACGTAATATCTTCGGCAGAATCCATTTCATCGGCAGTAGTAAGCATTTTTCTAATTAATTCTTGTTCTATCGATTCACCAATCAGTAAATAGAGGGCGTGTTAGAGCCCACCCTCTCAACTTTGACGAGTGAAAGTGACAGTTTTATTTCAAGCCGTATTTCATGACGGTTTGCAGGAACGTTACGGACAAAATGAAATAAATAAATAAGCAACGAAAAACATATTTCGTGACACATTTATTTATTTATGCTCTCATTTCATGACATATTTATTTATTAAGGCTCTCATTTCATGACACATTTATTTATTTATGCTCACATTTCACAGTACTTTTATTTATTTACGCATTTATTTATTTATTTCATTTTGTCCGAAATATTCCTCCATAGTAAAGATCATGCTGCTGTGCTTTTCTGAATGTAGAATAAGAGACGAGAAAAAACAGTAGCTAATTAAATTAGATCAGTGCTATCAGTTGTTGTCACTGGTTATGAATCTGCTTGAAGCAAGAACCTGAAAATACAGTGAGCCCCCAGGACCGACTTTGAGAACTCTTGCTGTAGACCACCTCACTTAGGACATAAAAAAGTTCTGCTACCCTTTCCATTGGGGTGACTAATGCACATCCTAATCTTGGAACTCTAGTTTAATGTTTCAACAATGTACTCTACTAAATTCACATAGTACAAATAAACTATCCGTTCCAGCTTTTACAATACAGTGTTATTATTTTTTGAAAAAAAAAATTCCTGTTTTTTTGTATATAGTTTATGTCTGGTTTGTAGGGTGTGACATTATATAGGCAGGACTGTGACATCACTGTACACATGCAAAGGTGACAGCAGTCACCAAATGGTGTCCTATTTTTGGAGTTTTCTTACTTACGTTCTGTGTCATTCACAGCAATAATAAGAAGTAATAAAAACAAAATAATGTGCGGATCTCTTGCTTTGTTTCCAGACATTGAAAACTATTTTTTATATTGGATTTTGGCCATTAGCTCATTAGCTCTTTACTGGTATCACTGATATCTTGGCTGCACTGGCTATGTGTTAGCTTTGCTCTGCCTACTACTATTCTCATTAGCTTAGAGAAAACTAAAAAGTGTTAACATTAGGACTCCCTCCCTGTTTCTTTTGACTTAATCTAATTTGCTCTTGTTAATCTTCAGGTTTTAAATTTTAACATCTCAGCATTCTGGCTCCTGCTGCCTGCAGGATCAAAACAGGAAGAGTGGAGCTGATCATGGAAGTGTTATGTATAAGTCAAGAACTTCAATTTGAATCAAATCCATTTATTTTTATATTGTACTGTTCTTTGAGTTTAGGCTCAGAACACTACATATTAAAAACTGAAATACCAATAAAGCACAAATCTATATTTACAGGTATCAGTGCACATATGTAATTGAACTTCATTCAATGAAAGGCCATATTTACTCACAAACTAACACATTTACATAAGGTCATTTTGGATCTTCTCTTATTTTAATACTCATATTTTTTCAATATGGAAGGAACACAAAACTCCCAGGGGCAAACCATACAGCCATAATGAGAATATGCATTTTCTATGCAGGTGTAATCAGGCTGGGATCAGCAACTGCAATATTCCCTGCTCTTACTTGATCACTCTTTTTTTAAATCAGTGGAAAATGTCCACTTCCTTTTATTGTTAGAGTAATTGAAGATAATAAGGCCAAAATAGTATGAAGAGCAGGTACATGTCAGAGAAGTGTAGTTCTCATGAAGCTTAGTCCTCATAGTTAGCTGATATGTTTAATTACGGAAAAAAAAAACAGCTAAGGAAGGAAGGGCAGTTACCTCGCTCACTGGATTCACACATTTGAATGTAGAAGGACAGGTTAAAAGTAAATAGGTCCATTAAAGCTCTTTCTTCTGAAGACAATGCATGCCTGTATCACATAAAGTCTTTAAATTCAGCATTTTAAACTTTCTTTTTGACTGTACTCTACTCTTTGCAGATCTAATTTATTAAAGTATAAATTGGAATAAAAAAACTCAGTAAAATGTTTTGAAGCCAACTGAGATGCATCTATCATCTGAAAAAGGGAAACGATTAATTTTTTTAATTTCACTCTACAAAAGTCTAATCTGCAAAACAAAGCAATTATGAGCTCTGCCTGGCCAATTTCCTTATCTCATTAACATATCCTATTATAATATGTCCACAAAAATATCTTGAGCATACAAAACAGTAATTAATAGCAACAAGCCTGCAAGACAGCTGTTCCAAACTACTGCCCAAGACAACTCCTTAGGATTAAACTAATTCTCACATTCTCATAAAACATGAAAAGGTCAACTGAATACACTTATTAAAGCACAATTATAAAAAATACTTAGCGCCTTTTAAGATAAAACTATACTAAGGTGGTCTTGTAGCTAAAACTTTGGTTGCCTTTTAATATTAATATGAGATGTTACAGTGTTTTGTATAAATGTCATCTAGAACAGTGGTCAGAAATAGTTTCTTTTTTTAGAGAGAATATGAACCAAAGAACACTGAAACTATTTGTGCTGAACATGAATTTTATAAATGATTTTTCATATTTGATACAGCAATACTAAAAGTAAGTGACGTCCTTGTGCATATTGTTTATGGTAGTATGCAACTGGTGCTTTTCTGGCAGGATGAGTCATCAGCAGAGGTGAAATGCCCAAAGGAGGGGCCACGGAGAATACAAGCATACTATTCTCTGATGTGGAGGATGATAAGGGAGGAAAAGGTATGACGAGTGACTCAAAGTTCTGATTAATTTCTATATATATAAATGTAAAATATGCAATATAAGTATATCTTTATATACATATATATTGTCACAAACGTGACAAAGAGCCATAGCAAGATTTGGGGCAGCCACCCGAATGTTATATCTTGGCTGCAAAACTGAAACAAGTGATAGCACTGATGTGCACAAATCGGAGTCCAAAACAGAAATAAGGGGAAAAGTGGAGGCTATTAAAGGCCAGTATAGGAAGTGATGTCAAAGGGGTCAGGACTGGAAGGGTCTTTGTCCATAGGCTTGGGCCCGGAAATTGCATCAGATGGGACAGAACTGGAAGGATTTTCATCCCTAGGTTTGGACCTGGAAGTGATGTCAACAGGGCCAGGTGGAATTTCCCGTGAACAGTCTGCAGAAAAGTGAGAAAAAGAATCAGTGCACTCTGCCACATCTCGGTCTGGCTCGGAATTGCCCCCATTCAAACCCATTAGCTGCCTCCTATGCACATGTGTGTGACAATATATATATATATATATATATATATATATATATATATATATATATATATATATATATATATATATATATATATATATATAGTGATATACATACATATATATATATGTGCGTGTGTGTGTGTCTGTATGTGTATGCTAAATACCCTAGAATGACAAAGAAAAAACAGGAGTTCAGGAATTTTGAAAATGTATTAAAAATAAAAAATTGAAATATCATACTGACTCAAGTTTTCAGACCTCTTGCTATGACACTTCAGATTTGACTCAGGTATATCCCATTCTATTGACCATCATTGAGATTCTTCTACAACTGTTTTGCCGTCCACCCTCAATTCAACTCATTGGACATGATTAAGAAAGGCACACATTGGCCAATAGAAAGTCCCTCAGATGACTATGTGTATCAGAGCAAAAAACAAGCCATGAAGTCAAAAGAATTGCCTGTAGAGCTTGCAGAGATTGTGTTGAGGCTACAAAAGAAATTATTATAGCATGGAAGGTTCCAAAAAATGCATTGGCCTCCAAAATACTAGTAAATGGTATATGTCTGAAATAACCACAGCCCTTTCTAGATAAGACTACCCAGCCAAACTCAGCAATCAGTGAGAAAGGTCTTGGTAAGAGAGTTGAGCAATAACTCAATGGTCACTCTTGCTGAGCTACAGACAACCTGTGTGGAGACAGAAGATACTTCCATAAGCACAACCACCACCGCATCACACCACCGATCTGGGCTTTGTGAAAGAGTGGCCCAGGCCCACTGCTGGGGGGGTTGGGGGGGGTGGTGGACAAACGGGACTCTAGTCCGGGGCCCCTTCACGCTTGATTTCTTTTGGCATGTGGGGACCCGGGGAAAGGCAGAGGGGCCCACACACATCCAGTTGTCTGGAGCCCAAATATTTCTGGCGGCAGGCCTGAGTGGCCAGATGACACATGAAAGCCTGCATGGAATTTACAAAAATACACTTAAAGGACTCTCAGACTATGAGAAACAAGATTCTTTGCTCTGATGAAACCAAGATTGTACTGTTTGTCCTCAGATCTAAGCGTGATATTTGGAGGTAACCAGATACCACTCATTACCTACCCTAAACCATTGTGATGCATGGTAGTAGCAGCATCATGCTAAGGGTGTTTTTTTTCTCAGTAGCAGGGAGTTGGAGATCACTCAGAGCTGAGGGAGAATTGAATGGAACAAAGTACAGAGATATCCTTAATGAATACCTGCTCCAGAACACAATTGATTTCAGTCTTGGAAGGTTAGAAGGTTCACTTTCAAACAGGACAATGACCCTGCACACAAAGCAAAGGAAATGCAATTGTGGCATAGGGACAAACTCTCTGAGTGCCCTTGGGCATCCCAGCCAAATCTCAGACTTTAACCCAATTGAACAGCTGAGAAGAGACTTGAAAATAACTGTCCACTGACAGTCGCCATCCAACCTGGAAAAGTTTGAGAGGATCTGCAAAGAATGGGATAAAATAACACCTGAAACGCTTCATTGCTTGGTCTCCTCAATGCCAAAACTTCTTTTAAGTGTTGAGAGAAGGAATGGCGGCATTACAAAGTGGTGAATGCTTTACCATCCCAACTTTCTTTAGAATATGTTGCTGAATGAAATTAAGTTGACCAGACAAAGCATAAAATGTCTTGAGTTCATACTGTCTGCAATGAAATAAAAGGCAAAGTAAATTTAAGAATTACTGCATTTTTTGAAATTTTCCATACTGTCCCAAATTTTTCTGTTTTGGGTTGTAAAATAGAGTAATTTTCCCTAAAAGAAATAATGGAAAATGTTGCAGAAGTGAACTTTGTATTACAAATACTTGCAGTAAATAAACTTTTTATTGTAAAAATCTACTGTATTACTTTACTGTTCCAAAAAAAAACCTAATAACTTACTGGAGCTGAGCTGAATCAAAATGGGAAGGGGAGTATAACATTTTCCAAGTATTTGTTGAGTCTCTGTTTATTTTCCTCCGTTTATTTTGCTGTACAATAATGTACACTACCATTGGGATCTTTTCCTTTTATCATTAACATTGAAATACAAACCTAAAAAAGCAGCATGTACTGGATCTGTTTATGTAATTATTGTTTCATTTAAAAATACAATGTATAGAGAAGGAAACTCATATCAATACTTGTAGTAATTATATATAAGAGAACATACAGCCATATTATGCTTTATTTAATGATGTCAAAATTGAAGATTTTTTTTGCACTTTGAATGGAAACTAAACTTTCATGAATAAGAGCATAATTCATGGTTTATTTCCAAGAACTTGAACATGAACTAGGATTATTATTCTACAACAAAAAAAACAGAAACAGTTTATTTTAAGCTTGAACTTGTAAAACGCTGACGCACATGCTCATAAATTGCATTGGTATATTTTTGCTTTCCACTGTGTACAGCACGGGGCTTCACACCACTCTTTAACAGGGCTGAGTCGTCTATGAGAGGTGCAGTACACGAGGAGAGAAAAATCACAGTGACTTTTTAAGGGCATCACGGAATGAATGGGGGAGTGCAGATGCCAGTTTTCATGCCCCTGTGTTGGAGTGGATTAGCTATAGTTGCAGTAACACAGCGGATAAAGCGATACTTTTCAATTTGTTTTGCTAGAGGAGTTCATTCACACTACATGCCATATCTATTAGGCTTGGACAAAAATCAACAAGCAGTGGTCATACTTTGCGTACAGTTTTGCACTTAAATTTTCTGTGCATGCATGAGGGGTGGCAAAAATTGAGCTTGATGAGACCCCTTTTGTGAATTTAGTATAGAAAAAGGATATGTCTAAGTGGTGATGCTATGCTCTGATCAGAAGGTTCTGTCAGAACATTTAAGTAAGAAAGCATTACTTCATACAATTAACCATTTGTCACTCGTGAATAACCCAAAAGCTATAGAAACAGTTTTAGGAAATAGCAAATTTTAAACACATTTCGTCAGCAAAACTGTCCATGTGAAAATGGTAGTCATTCATTTATTAGAACATAAAGTGGCTATGATAAATGTATAAAGCTTGCTATGCTGTGCCATCAATTCATTTTACTATTTTGCCAAGAATGCCTGCATGATTTCTTATTAATTTTCAGCAAGATGTACCGTACATTTCCACATTGTTTGTGCTGTGTGTGCTTCATCGAGGGTGACCTGATGTACTTCATGATTTTAATTAGTTAATTTCCTTTAAAAAATATGCTGGGAAAAGCAGTCAGAAATGTTTGAGTTCAATGGATGTCATGTCCCTGCTCGTCACAGCACCAGAGAGTGGAAATGTGTTGCATGTTACAAGAATTGCAATGTAATATCTCCAATCATGTGCCCACATTTTATGGGTTACAGACTACATTCCATATTAATTACATACCACAAAAGGCTCACATAACCAGTCTGATTTGCTTTTCGATATGTGGCTGTCCAGGAAAGCAAGGAAGAAAACTGTTGACTGGTGCCCTTCTGCTTCACAACAATGCACAAACTGCTGCAAACTGTGGATTTAAACAGAGGGTACAACCGACTCACACACCATTTTTCAGACCTGGCCCCCCGGGACTACAACCTGCTACCTGATCTGAAGGGCTGTCTCCACAGGATGTGCTATGTCAACGGGGAAGGCATCAGGTCAACCACAGAAGAGTAGCTGCCCGAGCAATGCAAAGCATTTGATTAGACTGGCATATAAAATCTTTTTTTATATATACTGTAAAATGTGTATGCTAGTTTCTTGAGGATTATGTTAAAAAATTAAAAGACGTTTTGTTTTACTGGTGTTTCACTTAATTGATCAGACTCCAAACATTTTTATCATTTCTTATAGTTAGGCTCTCTAGTGGCATTGCAGTATTTCCCCTTTGCGACACACAGTCGGCCTTTTTCTCCATTTTTGCTTCTATTGTAATGAATTAATTCTGCTCTGTCCCTGTTTGGGAAAAATGCTGCAGATAACAGATAATTAGTTATTCATTCTTTTATGCTTTATTTGCCTGTCTTAATAATTTGCTTTTTGAACCAGCTGAGTAATTCTTCTGACCAATTTGGTTTTCAGGAGTACTAAAAGTGAAATGAATGGAAAGTGTTTTACTGAAATTAACTGGATACAGATGGCATTTGTACTTCTTTGTGTTTTATTTTTGATGAAGCAACATTAATGACTAAAGAGGTTAAAAGGATAATTTCTCAGTTTTTTTTTTCAAAGATTTGATTTTTAATTCACAAACGTTCACATAAAATCTCATTGAGCTATTTTAAAACATTAAATGCTTACTTTTACTTCTCCTGAATTCTAACTTACCCATCATCATCATTTTTAGAGACTGCAGTGAAAGATAATATACCTCCTTGGAGTCCACATTTTAATGCAGGATAACTGAGATGTGTTTTATGCTTTTCTCTTTATCAACAGGATTTACCGGGGAACAGTGATGCAGATGGGGTTGTGCATTATAAATTCCCACAGTCAATTAAGACCAGGTTCCTGAAATTTATACCTCTGGAATGGAGTCCTGGTGGTGGAATTGGGATGAGAGTTGAAGTTTATGGTTGTACATACAGTAAGTACTTTAATCAGTTAGCATTACTCTATTTACTGAGCCATCTTAGAGAAAGATTCAATGCATTCTTAGCGTTAGAATGAGTAAAATTTTCTATTCCTCGTATTAAACATTTTTTTGTTTTAAATTTGCAAAGCTAGTGACCTTTAAAACTTTATTTCCTCAAATTTGATTGGAAATAGGGTTGTTGGCATCTTTGTCTTTCAGTTAAGATAGCCAGCCATCATTACATAAATGGCCTATTATTATAAAACACTTAATATTTGTTCTGTTAAAGTACAAGAAAACCAGTTGGTTTGCTCAAGGTGATACAGTAAGTGGATTTGAATTAGTAACCTTGAGGCCCAGGTTTTTCTCAAGGTGGATGTGCCTGCAGATAATGGCACATCTTGGCCAGAGAGGTCAAAAAGACTTGCCCTGATTTTTCAATGTTCATAGACAAAAAAAAAGCAAAAAAAAACTGAAGGCTAAACAGCTCATCCATCTTGAAATACTCATTTTGGTAACTGCTCAACCTCACTACATTAAAGTATGTGACATTTTAGACATGACCATCAAACCACTCTGACCACGAAGTGTGTCCTGAGAACATAAGAACCTTCTATATCTTGCAATGCATAATTAAAAACATTCTATTTTAGGATTTAATCTCTGAATTAATACATTTTGGAGATACAATGTGCATGCAGATTTTATTCTTCTTGAGCAGTGAATTTGTATGTTAAGAACAGTGTGAAAAAAGATGTATTTATTTTTTGAAATTATTCTACTAAACAATTTTTATTTTATCTTACTCAAATCACAGTGAGTCGGTGACAGTAGAATGGTGGCTCATAATAAGTGCTGCAGTATCCAAAAAGCTTGCATATGCACAAAAAGAGACTTGAAATGTGCGCATGGAACTTCCCACAGAAACATTGGTATTCGTAATAGAAAACATGGCATGAAAGCTTGCATAAAAATTATGGCAACTGTACGCAAATTGTGAATTGATGACACCCTCGATTAAACAGGGAAATGCAACCAAACCAGCTAAATAAAGACGAGTCATTATTATAGTATCTGTTGATATGACAAACATAATAAACATCAGAAGTGTACAAACTCTATTTTAGCTCCTTTTTAAGAGGGCTAATGCTGCATATTTGCACTGAAGAAAATTTTTGGTTTTTCGACAGTTTGCATAGCCTACTTCTTGTCAATTCTCAGGGAACTGGCTGACAGTTTCTCCTCTCTTCCATATTTGGTACTAGACTGATGTATCTTAAGTCCCTTTCCTTGACTTCCAACACTTTCCCTGTGAGTGTAGTTTGGGTGAGCCATGTAATTGTCCATAAGTTTGCCATGGCTGTTATCATTATGTCCGTCCTGTCGACTCTGTCACCCCAACATCTTGGGAGATTGCTGGGGTATACTGTATAAACTAGTAAGTGTACATCTGTTTTGATATATAGATTGGTTCTCTCAAACTTGTTTGAGAATATATATATATTTATACATATACTGTATGTCTGTATATTATATATACAGTATATACTGTATTTGTAAGGTGACAATAAAAATGTGACAATACTACTACTAAGGAAAAAGAGAGAAAGCTATAGGCATACATTGTGTGTCAGTTATTACTGCTTTTGAAATGCTTCCTTCATGGCCTGATATCATTTCCCTCAGTCTAACTGACACAGAGATATCATGTCCTCATCCCTTTTGTGAACATGTGTATTACTTAAAATTTGTGTTAATTGTTTATTTATTATTCATGCAATGCCTATAAATACTGCTCACATTCTCACTTAATATAGTATTCATGGTCTTTCATTGATATAAAGTTACCTGATGAACCTGAAGTTCTGTTTTCTTCAGTAAGGATGATTATTTTGACAAATGCTACGTATTAACTGGTGAATACTGGATCTTCCTCTCATCCCACTGGGGTAGGTTGAAATCCCTTTGGTACTAGTTTCCATTAATAGATGACCAATGATGCAAAGTATACCCAGTTTAATATTTGACAACTAGCCAAACTATTCTGGGTAAATCATTATATCCCTAAACCTCCAAAATACCCAACCATAAAAATGCCATGTCAATAGGATTGTAAATTATTCGCAAGCAATGAAGGGACAGATAAATTCAATAAGTTAATTGTCCCTTCTTTACTTGCTAAGTAGTGCCAGTTGTAGGGCACATTAGGTTCAACCTGTGCCTTCCAAATTACAACAATAATATGATTAAGTCGAGTCACACTATATAAAAACAATACAAATGAAGTTTGTTTTCACAGATGACCTTGTTCCACATGTCATACAAAGGCTTTAAGCATCATTTTATTACTTTCCATTTTAATTTTTGTTATTTTTTTCTGTACACATAGACTAATTTCCTTAATCCAAGAAATATCTATTTTCACACTATTGAATATATATAACTAAACTGGAGTTTGCATGTTCTTCCCGAGTCTGAGTGGGTTTCCTCCGGGTACTCTGGTTTCCTCCCACAGTCCAAAGACATGCAGGTTAGGTGCATTGGTGATTCTAAATTGTCCCTAGTGTGGACTTGGTGTGTGTGTGTGTGCGCTCCCTGCGGTGGGCTGGCGCCCTGCCCAGGGTTTGTTTCCTGCCTTGTGCTCTGTGTGGGCTGGGATTAGCTCCAGCAGACCCCTCTGACCCTGTAGTTAGGTTATAGCGGGTTGGATAATGGATGGATGGATATGTTATATTACATTTTATCCAGGATGGAGTAAGCGTGGGTAGAGTATGTACATGAATGTGAGCTGAGCTAGAATGGCCTCCTACCTACAATTGTTTCCTGACTTGTGTCCAGTGCTATCTGGACATGTTCTAGTCCTTTCTTACCATATACTAAATAAACAGGCTCTGACAATAATTTTGAAAGAAGGAATAAATCTTACATCAACAAGCTAATTAAAAGGACAGCCTCAGTTATGGGGCAAAGTCTGTACCCCCTTGAGGCAGGAAAGAAGAGAATTGAAGCAAAACTGGGTGCCATTAGGAACAATGCTGCACATCATCTCTCTGACACACTAAGACTGAGGACTTTCAAGCAATAAATTATTCAGCAGACGTGTCAGGAAATTCTACTGGGGGCTCCTTTATACCATCAGTGATAAAGTACATCTACATAATGCCTCACTGGGACTGGGAAGTCAGAAGTTTTTCTTTCTTTTTAATTGCCTTCGTTTTTAGTCATTCTGCTGTTTGTTCAGACCATAATGAGAATATAATGTATATAGTATTTATTCACCTGTCTATTTATTTATTCAATTAGCATCTTTAAAAAGCCACATTTCCTCCTGGGACAAATAATGTTCTGTCTTTTAGTAGATATGCTGGAGCCTCAGTCCTGGTAAGATTTTTGCATCTGCTCCAGTAATTGACACGGTTCCTTCCTCTCCTACTTTCTAAACTTGGTGCCCATATTAAAATGAAGGAGAGGCCAAGTCAAAATAAAGTTGGTTTTTAAGACCATGTGTGAAGTCAAAGACTTGTGCTGTGAATAATCTTCAGCAATCAGCGTTGAGGCAACTTTTCAAAGCTCTGAGAAGATTCATGTAGATTCAAATAACTTTTCAGTAAAAAGAACAAGATAATGTTTTCAAAACACATTTCATATATTTAACACAACCAGATAAAATAAATTTTGACAGCCTAAGACTAAAGGTAGTAGACAATGCCCTATATGCTAGTGGGCAGTTTGGGGCCTACTTTCCTTTACTATGTTATGCAGTCTTAGTTTTGTTTTAAAGCTAGGCATGGTGAATAACTGTATTTGTGATTTATTCAGCCATTAGTAGTCAGTCTCACCTTCCTTAACTCATTATGGTGTCATAGGATAGTCACAGTGTTAGGCAAGCATAAATGGGGAATGCATAACCACACCTATCGTATCATATTTGTCCAACATCATATTCAGCCATGCACATTAAGCTTTTTTTTTAAAGTCTCTTTTTCTTTGTTCCTGTGTTTTTAATTTGTGTGTGAGATCAAATGCTACCAGCCCTTCATTGACATTTTAGTTTAGAAGGTCCAGAACTTGCCGAGCATTTAGATGCAGTGAGCTGAGGATTGTGAGAGCAGAAAGGCAGTCAGAAGAAATAGGATTAAACAAGAATGGGTGTTCTTAAGATTGCAAGATTGCAAAAAATGTCTGCCTCCAAGGCCAGCTGGATTACAGTTCTGTGTGCCAAGGTCTGATTCAGAACGTACTACACGTGTACAGTAAGTTGCTTGATTTTTCAATATCTTACCACATTTTGACTGCTTTCATAGAATTTCCTCAGTTGCATGACACAGACATAAGTTATGAAATACTAGGGGAAGAAAAATTGCCATCAGTAGTGGTGTTGTTTGTCAAAATATGTAGACATAGCTAAAGCAGGATTTACAAAGAAATGAAACTATGTATAAAGTGTAAAACTGCAGAAAACATAGGAGAAACCCACTGACCAAAGGAGCGTTATGTAGACATCCTGAATGTCTTAAATTGTAAATGTTCTATGCTTAGGCAAATCATTGACATTGAATTTTTTTTTTTTTTCCAGAATCCGATGTGGCAGACTTTGATGGAAGAAGTTCTCTGCTGTACCGGTTTAACCAGAAGTCCATGAGCACAGTCAAAGATGTTATCTCTCTAAAGTTCAAGAGCAAACACAGTGAAGGAGTCTTGGTACATGGAGAGGGTCAGCGAGGTGACTATATCACCCTGGAACTGCATCGAGGAGCACTTGCCCTACACATCAATCTGGGTTAGCAATAAAGTAATTTGTTTATCAGTATTTAATAGGTATTTCTCATGCTGTGACCAACACCTCATTTCAAGTCAAACATGGTCATTCTTCTTTCTTCTTCTATTACCACTTGCATAAAATAAGCCATGTCATCACAAGAGAACAATTGAAACTAAACTTGTGCTGCAAAGTATTTTGTTTTAACTGTTTAATTATATTTGATTTCCCTACTGCATAGTATTTTCTCTATGTTGCTAAATGTTTTGGAAATTAATGGTGGCTTTTGTTCCTGTATTGCTTTCACTGTTTTTGACACCTGCCTGCTTGACTATTACTTTTTCTGGACTTCCTATTGTACCACATGCTTAGAGCATTAGGAATTATATAAACACATCTCTCTTTATAATAAAAAAATCTTGGGACGAGATGTGACATTCTCAAAAACATATTTTCATGTCCTGCGAGACGAGACTTTGTGTCAAGAGATTTAACCATGCCCGGGGCCGGAAATAAAAGACAAAGAGTAGATGACAAAGTAGAATGTCGTAAAGAATTTAAAAACATTGGCACGATACACATACAGAGCAGGTTAGAGATAATGGAAGTACGAAAATTTGAAAGTCTCAAAAAAATGATAGTAAAGATTGCATTAGTGCAAACAAACGGAAATTATTACTCAGTGAAATAACAGAACAGCGAAAAGAGATTGAATATATTGTTTGGATTTAAACTTTAAGTCGGAGACTTGTAGATCATCTAATTTGTATTGCCATCAGGGAAAAGTAGTGTTTCTTCCCAATGAAGAGGCCTATCCATGAGAATCAAAAGTTTTGCTGTTTGGTGAGAGTGAAATCCACATACGCGAGCAGCAGAGGGGTTGGTGAGCAAAGCGAGCAGGGGGCAAAGCCCCCCAGTAGTAATTAAAAAAAGATTATCCTCAGAAGTTTAACCATACTAAGCTGCAAAAATGAATTGCATTGTGAAGAAAACCGGTGTTACACTATATGATAGTGATACACTTCCTCTTATACAAGATTATATTGCCGGAAAGTAGCCCAAAATGTGTGAAAGCCTTTACTGCACATTTTCAGCCTTAAAAATAGATGAAGGCTTAATCCATGAATGCTTTAGGCCCTGAATGACATACATCACTAACACCACAGGTGAACCAAGTAGTGCAATAGCCAGTTTCATTTTCTTACAAATGCGCCATTTATGACTTGGTTCAATCACTAGATTTTCACTGTGCGTCCAATAAACACTTTTTGATATACCCAGCATATGGTTGGTTTAAAGCATACACATGCTATTATGAAATTATGAAATGTGTTATGAAATGCAATTATGAAATGTATTTTAACACTATACAGCTAAAGTTTCATTCATATTTCATCAACTTTTTGTCTCTTCCTAGATGATGCAAAGCTACAATCAAGTGCCAGCCATCTATCAGTGACACTCGGAAGCCTTCTGGATGATCAGCACTGGCATTCTGTTCTGATTGAGCGTTTCAATAAACAGATAAATTTTACTGTGGACAAACACACTCAGCACTTTCGTACCAAAGGCAGCTGCGACTCACTAGAAATTGATTATGAGGTGTGTTTTTCACGATGACTTTGGGCTCCAAAGTAACTGTATAAAATAACATGAAGAGAAGGCGACAGATGTCAAGATGAATGTTGCATGTTCTATGATAAAAAATAAACAGTTCTTTTAAAATGTCTTTCTTTTCTTTGTTGTAATGTTTATATTTCTGCAATAAATTAATTAAAGTGCTTGGGAATCACTGATGCCATCAAACTTCCTTAATTAAAAAAATAATTTTTTCTTTTTTATGTGGTGAGATTTTTGTAACTATTTGTTGCTTCTGAAATCAAACATGTTGGCTTTGAATATAAATTCAACGTGACAAAAGGTTTCAGTCAATGGTGCAGCATCTGTCGTGTTTAGTATAGGAAGGTGCAGGGCAGGAAGCTTGTACAGCAATGGAGGGAAGGCTCCTATTTTCTCACATGGAAATATTTAATATTTATATTTTTTTAGACAAATTGTGTTTGATTATTGACTTTAATAATTTGCTTTACTGCTGTTGAAGTGCTTTAAGATGGAGAGACATGGATGATGTGATTTGGATGATATTTTTATTATTTTTACCAATATAAACTTTTACATATCATTTATATATATATATATAAATAAGCAATATATATAAGGAAGCGAAGGTTTGTGATACGGTTTGCATATTTGTAGTTGGAGATCCACAAAGGGAGAGAACGAATCACGTATCATAAAGTAGTTTTAAATTCCTGAGCTTTCAGCTTCTGCCAGGAGCCATCATCAGAGGATAATGATTAGACATACGAGAAAGGCAAAATTTGATCAATATTATAAAATTGGGGGGGGGTAGGTGAGTATGTGCAAGGGGGGGTAATGAGGTGGGATTAGGAGGCTGTTGGTCGTAAAGTTTTATTTATTAAGAGGATGTTCTTCTTGTTAAGTTTGCATATGCTGGGTTCACGTCCAAATGTCTGTTAATGGTGTTTTCATTTGATAGCCTAGATTCAGCCAGCTCAGTGGCACTTTTAGTACTGGCCTTAAATCTTGTACATTGTCTCAGTTAAATGTATGTCCGGTTGAATTTGTATGCATATAAATCAGTGACCGTGAGTCCTTTCTTCTGACAGCGTTTTGATGCTCCTGTATATGTGTTGCGATTCTTTTTAACGTTTGTCCTATGTATACCACTGGGCAAGAACTGCATGGATTCCTATAAACTGCGTTTCGTGTCTCTGCTGCCGATTTCTTGTTTTTAGCATTAAAAAGGACGGTTCGCAGATTGTTTGTAAGTTTGTGTGCTATTCTGATGCCTGATTTTATATTATATATATATATATATATATATATATATATATATATATATATATATATATATATATATATATATATATAGTAAGATGCTAGAAGTACTCTTGCCCCTTTCAACCCAACAGACAGACACACGGAACACAGGGTAAAATCACCAGGAAGATTTTAATCCTTTTTCTTTTTGTTGTAGTGCCTTCAACACCTTATACAGGCAATACAATACTACTATTACTAATAATAATAATAATCACAATAAAGCACAAATCTGTACTCCACTATATATATATATATATATATATATATATATATATATATATATATATATATATATATATATATATATATATATATATATATATATATACAAAGTATAAAAGTTGTGTAAAAGTTTCTATTGGTACCTATTTAAAAATAATAAAATATCATCATGTATATGTATTTATAAAACTAGCCGTTCCCTGCAGCTCTGCCCACATAGCTGTGAAACAGGACAAACTTTAAAAATCAATAAACATAAAGATATCGCTAGCTAAGCGTAGGCAAGGTACACTCCAAAACACAGAGGTAGACCAGCTCCCCACTCCTGATGTGACGCTTCCCCCTCCCCTCGGCCCTCAGGCTCTGTCTCAGATTAGCACAAATATATTGCTCCTGCAAGTGAACTATGATTCTTAGCACAATGAGAGAAATGGAAAAATCTACGGGAATGTTCAATCAAAATCTAGACAAAAAACAGATCTAAATCTGTTAAGTAGTTCTTTTGTGAAAAGCGGACAGACAAACAGACAAACATTGGATTTTATATATATAGAGATGTGTGGGTGTGTATATTTAAGTGTATTTGAATCATACCATGTGAGTGAATTTGTGGTATATTTAAAGATGAATAAATCAAAATAATATAATCCCTTATTTAGCACCGTTTTGAAAAATTGTTAATCCTCAAACAATGTGTCTCAGATATATGTATCTTTTTCTTTTTCTAGCTAAGTTTTGGTGGTATCCCTCTCCCAGGAAAACCAGGAACCTTTCTACGAAAGAACTTCCATGGCTGTATAGAAAACCTTTATTACAATGGAGTTAATATTATTGATCTGGCCAAGAGGCGTAAACCACAAATCTACACAGTGGTAAGTATCTACAGCATTCCCTGTATGGCCAGAAAAACAGCACAGTGCTGATAAGGTGGTGTGCCCTACATAAAATAACATAATTATAACTGACTTTAGGACGTGTACAGTATGTTTAACAGCTATTGAGTCTTATTTATTTAATATGTTGTATCTTACCATTATATTAAGTTTGGTTTGTCTAGTGCTCAGCAATAAACTTTATCCAACCAGTAATTAACATGAAAGCCACAGTTAGTTTGTATTCAGCATATCATGCAATACTTCAGAACTGTGATGGAATAAATCCAGGGCCACGTATCTTTACTGGGCAATGCTGCGGCACAAGGTGACAGTGTGCAAATACGACTGAAGGCTCACTGAAATGTGCTGAAATGTGTCTTCAAAGTAAGAAACGTATCCTTGGATCTATTAACTGACACTCACTTAAAAATATGTTAAGTTCGTCATTGCATGCTGCATAATTTAATTGTTTTTGTAAAGAAAACTACAAAATAATCAAGTTTCTGGGGTACACTTGGGACATTTGACTATGATATTTCAATTTTTTTACACTGTAAATGTTTTATTTTTGAAAGACAGAATATTTCAAATGCATGCTACCCAATCAAACAAAAATAACAGATACAACCATTTACTTCAAAATGAGTACAGAGAAAACAAAGCAAAAATAGAAATACAAAGGAAAAAAAAAATCTATCCCCACTTAAGAGAAAAAGAAAAAGAAATTAGGCTTGGGTAATATACAAAGTATATATATATACACACACATATATTTAACCTTTTAAATATGAAGGACCATTAACAGTATGAGAGAGTCAATCACAAGCCTAACATACTAAAATTAATAAATTCATGCCATGTTTTAGAAAACGTTTTGGACACATCACTTAGAGAGAATTGTTTTTTTTTTTCTTTTCTAAAATGAGATCATATAGAATGTCACTTACACAATGAGTTAAAGAAAGGTAGGTTGGGATTCTTCCAGTTGATGAAGATTATTCAGCATACTAGTAGTGTGGTGTAGGCTATTAAAATCACTGTATCCCTATGCACATTAATATTATTTGGGGATCATGTGAAATATTGTTAATGGATTAGAAGTGATTATGCCATTAAGGCTGTCTGAGAAGTACATAAGGATATTTTTCTAACATTATGTTAGTTTACTGCATTCCAAAAACATGGCCTAGTGATGCTGGAGCACTTGCAGTTTGGGTCTTGCCCTGAGTACATTTCGGGCAACCTTAAATGAGATAAATGTGATTGATGAATGAGCTTTAGTTAAATTATGAAGTGTTTTGCACATAAAGAATCAGAATTCCACTCCATTTCTAAGATGTCAATTGAAAGATCCCTTTCCCACCATTTCCTAGGGTGTTTGAAGGATAAAGTCTTCATTAAGACTACCTCTGGGATAGATATGGGTGTGAGATATGAAAAGCTTGGTAGGCTTCTTTTAATACAATTTCTGAAATGCATATAGAAAAAACAGTGTGTAACTAATATGCTAATATGTTGTCTATATTAAGTTCTCTAAGTGTCTTAATCACTGAGTAGGTCTGAGAAGTGTAAAAGGCGATTAACTTATATAAGAGTGGTATTTCAATTTTATGCTGATGTGTGCATTTTGTTGAAAAGAATTACAGTCTGGTCAGTTTTAAAGAGATATGGACGACTTTGTATTGCCAAATCACAGGGGATTTCTGACAAAATCCTAGTATGAGGAGTGAAATTTATTTAATGCTTGATCTTTTCATTTTAACTATGATACTGGCAGACAGATGTAGTCATGATGGATTGATCAATTGTACAGTAGCATTGAAAGTGTGGTTTAGCCCCAGGAAAGCCATCAAGTCAGACTGAAATTTACTTTTCTGGGCCGCTTGACGAGCTGGAACCATATCATATAGTATATTGGGCATTTATAGGTTGCAAGCTTACTAGAGCTTATGTTCACCAAGGATGCTACTCTGTTACATGAGTTCGGGTCAGCCACTGCCTGAACATGATAAATGACATAACCGATCAATATTAATGGCAAGAGCTCCACAGTTGCTGCATGTATCTTTTATTATCTGTGGTCAGGGTGTAATTTTGCCTAGCTCAATATTTGAGGATTTTTGCACAGTGCCAGTGTATCATTTTATAAATTCCATGTGGATTATTAATAATTTCTTATTACTCTAGGGGTGTACTCTTGAAGGGTATTGATGCAGGTCATCAAGCTATAACACTCCACAATGTTGATCTTTCTTATATTAATAACAGCATAAAGAGAACTGCTTTCAGATTGCTTAGTTTTTATTTGAACCATTGCATTTTTAAATCTTTGTTAGTGCTAATCAATTCTCAGTTATAATCTATATTGCAGTTACAATTTCAATGGACTTGTCATGATTTTATCTCAATCTGATTAAATTAGCTCTGTTTTTTTATTTGGTATTCACCCTGATTGTTGCATTCATGTGTGTAAATGATGTACAGTTAAATTATTTATATTATTATTGTATTATAGTTGGAAGCTTGTGCAAGTACCGTTAGCCTTTATTGAGTGAAGAGTGTTATATAATATTAAAGTAATATGAAATACTCTTTTCATATCAGTCAAGGTTATGATACAGTAACAAGGAGTAAACATACTGCAGAACTCATACGTCAGTCAAGAATCCTGAAAAAGTCTGGGGAAGTGTTGTAAAACAAATTAACACTCTCAGATCAGTATCTGTAATGTTGTGGAGGTGCTTCTGCTGGCAAAAGAGTATAAAACATCAATGCCTGGGAGTCTGCTTTTATATCTTTAAGATTCTGCTGCTCTGTAGTAAAAGGAGCAGAACACCTGAACACTTCCTGGTGAGCTAACTCATTAAAAAACAGATTCTCAGCTAAATTAAAAATTACTCCATTATTGTGGAGTTCTCCTAGGACCTAAAGATTTGTTTCCGAAATCCAGTGATGTGCTGCTTTAATTTGACTGGTAGCTCATATTTATTCTCTCTTTCTTTTTTCTCCTCTGTCAGACTTATTTTCTGTGATTTAATTAAACTTGAATGTTGGTGTGTGTGAATGCTCAATGTGATGAACTAACATGTCATCCAAGTTGGGTTCCTGCATTTTACACACAGCTGAAATAGTAGCAAGCTCTCTGTGACCCGAAAATTGTATTAGGTGGGTTCAAAAATTGACAGATACATGTGATCTTTCTAGTTGGTGCCTTTTTAGCCCTTTTTTTCTCTCATTTTAATTTAAAATTCATTAACCTTATTCCTTCAGTATTTTTTTAATGAATTATCTCTTCCACATCAAGTCTTTTAACCCTGCATTTCTTTTCCATTCACTCAATGACGCTCCACACATCCAATCTGTAAATTCCCATCATAATTCTCCTCTAGCCTTGCTTCATGTTCCCCTTAGTAGGCCATGTCTCACTCCCATTGAGCATTCTATTCTTTACAGATTTCATAAGCTTTACCCTTGAGTGCCAGAGAGACTCCTTTAAAGGTTAGAAGAGAACATCTCTTCCACGTACTCTGGATCCTCTGGAGGTTGTAGCAAAGAAGAGAATGAAAACAAAACTGAGTGCCATAATGAACAATGCTGCACACCCTCTCTCTGACACGCTAATACTGAGGACAATGAATTATTCGGCAGAAGTGTGCCAAGAAACGCAACCGGGGCTCCTTTATACCAGCAGAATATATGTCTACATGATGCTTCACTGTGACTGGGACTGCCAAGTCAGATGTTTACTTTCGTTTTAATTTTCTTCCTTATTAGTTATTTTGGTGTGTGTTCAAACTATATTATGTGTGTGTATATACTGTATATTTATTTTTCTATCCATCCATTTATTTTATGAGCTTCTGTAAAAAGCCAAATTTCCTCCAAAGTCTATCTTTCTTTCTATCTATGCACCTCTTATCCTGACTATCATCTCTGTGCCAACACCTTCTGTACTCATCATGTAACCTAAGTAGCAGAACCTCCCTACTTTCCCCAGCACTTTATTATTGATATCAAATTTTTTACTTCCTGCATCAGCATTCTGTGCCCCTCTCTTCCAGTTTCTACAAACCAAAGTCACACTCACACCTGCAGACTACCATTCACACTACGGGACATTGGATTGTAATTCTCTCAACACTTTTATTACACTCGCTGCACAGTCAAACACCCACCTCTTTCATGCCTTTTGTCCACCTTGGACTTTCCTGCATTTACCTCGAAGCCTTTCAATTATAAACAAGCTTACAATTTCAGTATCTTCTCTTTCACTTGGGCTTCACTTTTGCCACCAATATGAGATCTCAGGTTTGTAGGATTGTTATTGTCATGCATACAGTAAAACTCTTACTTGCATGTGCTAGTCAGCATGTAGCATGTTGCCACTTTCCATCTGCATGCAAGAGCAACCTTTTGTACATTTCTCTGGTTACTATAAGTGACTGATAACTACTATATATAATAACATTATCAAATAGCATTCTAATATAACTGATTTACAATGTTTACATTTACATGTTATGGAAGATTAGGGGTATTCTCAAGATACTCCCAAATCCAAAAATAAACACCAAAGAGGCTGCAAAATATAATTAAAGGCCCTTTATATGCCTTCTATATTTTAAGTAAAGCACGCAAGTGAGCAAACATTAGAGGAATGCCAAAAGTACAGAAGAACTACAAAATGACCAATATTTCTACTTTTCCAGACCTTCTTGTTTAAGGTAGTCTGTTTGGTGGGTGTCTGGTCCACTACCCACACTTTTAATTTCTTTATGTGACTCTGCGATCGACTGGCCTCCCTCTTGATCAGCTAAACCCTTGTTTTCATTTATACCCACCTCCAGGTTCACTGAGCCTTTTCTTAGAAGGCACTTTTAAGTGTCAGCCAGATATCCAGACCATTTCTAGGGTTAGTAACACCTTCA
Source organism: Polypterus senegalus (assembly GCF_016835505.1). Taxonomy (NCBI): domain Eukaryota; kingdom Metazoa; phylum Chordata; class Cladistia; order Polypteriformes; family Polypteridae; genus Polypterus; species Polypterus senegalus. The sequence goes on along the minus strand of NC_053159.1, from coordinate 87,627,235 downwards.
GATACTCCTAGAGCACTTCTAGCAGTGCCAGGTTGCTTCTTCTGCCCTGAACCTCAGCAAGTCTTTAAAATGCCAGGTAACTGTCAGATAGCCTGCCTATGATGTATGGCAAGGTTTCCAACATAGGAGCCCTTGCTGTCACCTTAGAGACTAATGGATTTCTCTGATGTCGTTTACTGACCCCTACTACCATTATTTTTTATATGTCCCCATAGAGTATCTGCTTCCTGGGCACCTTTTTTTGATCATGTAAGTTTTGTTTTTGCTACATTTTAATTTCTCCTAATATTAAGACCCTGTAAGGCATTAACCCTCTGTCCAGTTGTGTTTCCTGCAGATTTAGACTGTACCTATCCACACTAATGTACAGTATACATTACATATAAAATAATGATGGGGTGAGGATTTACAGTTTCTCAACTGTATATACTACACATGTCTATCTCATCTCCCCATAGGTGGGATTCGCTAAATTCTTATAACTAACTGTTATGTTGAGACCTCGCGTATCTTTAAAAGTAAAATAATTGAGTTTTGCTAACCGATGTCATATCTAGCTGCTGTATAGTGGAGCATCTGTTAGTACTGGTACCTCAGAAATCCTGTGTACTGGGTTCAAATCCCATGACTGGATGCTGTCTGTTTGGACTTTGAACATCCTGTTCATGTCTATGGTAGTTTAGATCCGCAAATATGTACATGTTAGATATAAGTTCTATATAGACAACAGTGAAATACTTACTTGAGTAACACACAAAAACATTTCATCCATCCATCCATCCTCTTCCGCTTATCCGGGGCCCAGACTTTCCTCTCCCCGGCTACTTCTTCCAGCTTTTCCGGGAGAATCCCAAGGCGTTCCCAGGGCAGCCGGGAGACATAGTCCCTCCAGCGTGTCCTGGATCTTCCCCGGGGCCTCCTCCTGGTTGGATGTGCCCGGAACACCTCACCAGGGAGTCGTCCAGGAGGCATCCTGATCAGATGCCCGAGCCACCTCATCTGACTCATCTCAATGCGGAGGAGTAGCGGCTCTACTCTGAGCCCCTCCCGGATGACTGAGCTTCTCACCCTGTCTTTAAGGGAAAGCCCAGACACCCTGCGGAGGAAACTCATTTCAGCTGCTTGTATTCGCGATCTTGTTCTTTCGGTCACTACCCATAGCTCATGACCGCCTGTCGATCTCACGGTCCATTCTTCCCTCACTCGTGAACAAGACCCCGAGATACTTGAACTCCTCCACTTGGGGCAGGATCTCTTCTCCCCACCCTGAGAGGGCACTCCACCCTTTTCTGGCTGAGGACCATGGTCTCGGACTTGGAGGTGCTGATTCTCATCCCAGCCGCTTCACACTCAGCTGCGAACCGATCCAGAGAGAGCTGAAGATCACGGCCTGATGAAGCAAACAGGACAACATCATCTGCAAAAAGCAGTGACCCAACATTGCCACACATAACTGAGAACTTGATATGGTGACAGAAGTGTAGTAAAAATACAGCAATGTTGGGGTTATTGGAACAGGTCGTCTGGTGATTGTACATTGGTTTTGTGTCTGGGAGTGGGCCCTGCAATGGATTACTGTCCCATTCTGCATTAATCCCTGTTATTCACCCAGTACCACCCCCGCTCTCAATGACCTTGCACTGTATGGTATCTTCTATTTACTGTATATACTACAAGCCCACATATCCGGCATTGTACAAAAATGTATAAACAGGGAAAAACTGTCTTGTGAAAATTCAACATGGCTAAATACAACCCATGATGAGCCAAAAAATGTACTCTTAGACAATGAGACAATGAACTTGCTATCTAAATTAGTTAAGATCCTGCTTTGGCCAGTACAAAACTGTGTGTGCCCTGATAATGAAGTCCTGCCATTATCCCCAATGCACTCCAATTGCCTGATGGGAACTGTGGTCCCTGCGTCACCACTGGTATTTATTTTGCTCCCCACCCGTTACAATCCTTTTCCCCAATATGCAATACAGCATATATTTTAAGTTGGAACAATGACAACACACTTGCAAAATTTTGTGAAAATCATTTCAGGGAAACAAACAAACAGACATACAAACAGCTTACTATTTTGCTGATAGAGGTTTTAAAGATATTCATACTAAATTTAAGATAACAAAATTTAACAAGGAGTAGCACAAAAACACAGTGGTTAATACTGCTCGCTTATGTATTCAGCACCTTGGGTTTATATTACACACCTGCCCAGTTGTTTTCCTTGTTTATATGAATTTTTTTCCAGGCACTCAAGTTTTCCTCCCACATTCCCAAAGATGTGAATGTTAAGTTAAATGGTGAATCCACATTTACCCAGACAGTATCCTTTGCAGGGCCTTTTCTTGCCTTGTGCCTAGTGTTCTCATCCCCTACCCTCATAACCTAATTTGAGAATGTTAGGTTGTTTCATGTAAATATACCAATTACAGTCATGTACAGTAGTATATTCTTGCCTTCTTTCTTTGAAAAGATGGTTGTATGAAATTAGCATACAGAACATTCATGTAATGTGCCATACTATTACACTGGAGCTTTGTAAGATGCCAAGGGCTGATATTGCTCAGCTCTGTTTCCAAGTGTCTTTGCGCTTTGAATTAACAGTGCAACAGTTGTCGTAACTACATTGCAACAATAAATCTTAACATTTAAGAAATGTTGTAGCTGTTTTTTACTTTTTATTTATTTATTTTTTTATTTTTGACAATATTTGTCCCATATGCCTGTATCTTTAAAGAAATGGCATACAAGCTTGTCAGACTGGGTTGTCTCACTCCTACAATTTCAGAAGAAATACCTAAGGCTCTGATTTATAGTTTTTAACAAATACATATGTTGATTTTTAAATAACTTCTTTGTTGTCCGAGTTTATAAAATGAAAACCATTGGGTAGTTAATATAAATACATCAGTAGAAACAGGTACAAATATGTTTATGTGTTAATACCATTGTCATTGGACAATACGTGTAATATTCATATCTTTCTCAGTTCTGCTTGACTCAGTTTGGCCAGATTGTATCCTAGATCCATTGGGTTCAAGGCCACATAAAGCCCTAGACAGAGCATCAGATTGTGCACACGATCACACTGGGCCAATTTAGAATTATTTATTAACCAAATGTATTGCTAATTATTTTTGGCATTGTGGAAGGGCAACCAGAGTATCTACATATAAAACCCACACTGACAAGGGGGGAACCAAGCAAACTCCACACACTTTGACTAAATAAAGGATTTGAATCTTGGATTTATGACAAAACAAATGTAACCAATTTTACTCACCATTTGGACAATATGTGATAAGATAAAAGTTTATAGCTGCTGGAAAATTAAAGAATAGAACAGTTAAAAACACATAACCCATGACTTCACAAGTTAGATCCTGCATGACTACTGTGGCTTCTCATTTTCATTATAACCATTGCATGTCTGCAACTGGAATTGTTTCTGGAATTATTTATTATGCTCCTCCAATCCTTGTTTCAGTCCATAACACCTAATCATAGTCTAGTTTACTTTATATATTTACAAGAAATATATATTTTTCTTGATCCTTTTAGCCACATTTCATTTCAAAATATGCGTTGTTAAAGTATTTGACTGATGATGAGTAAACAAGGCAGAATGTAACTAAATTATAAGTGTAGCTGTTTAGGATAAATTGCTACAGATACCTGTGAGTGCCAGTGTGATGATGCAAGTAAAGGGTCTGTGGTGGTGAGCAATTAAAAAAAAAAAGGATAAATAATAAATAAATAAAGAATAAAGTACATGCAGGGAGTTCTGTGGGCTAAAAGCTATGTTAAGCATACACTGATCCATCTAAAGTATATCCTCTACCTGCTTTGTCAAACTGTTAAATAACTTCACTGAACATTCTACAGTACTTTTCTTACAAATGTAAAGTTAACCTGTTTCTGATTTCAAGAAATATTTCATAAGCAATTGTCATATTAAAAAAGGCATTCATTAAATGCAGGAATTGGTCTGAATGAAAACCAGCAGCCTCAGTGGTATTCCAGGGCCAAGTGTAGGAAGCCTTGGTGTAGGTGAAAAAAGCCGTCTTTGCTTTCAGGGATTAAGAGACCTTCTAGTGGAAAAAAGAAGCAAGCAGGTTAACCTTTTCAAAACAGCTAAATGGATTGCATATGTAAAGAGGGAATAGAAAGTGTCTTCTACCTGTCGTTTATTATTGGTTATTTTTTTCTGTTGATCATTAGGTGTTAGCGGTTGCATCATTTCCCTGTGTAGCATATGATATAAATACAATACTGCATACGTTATTGTAATTCTGCTCTCCTGGTACAAATGCCTGTCAAGGAAGAGAGGAACTCTATAGCATCTATAGCAAAGAAACAGAAAATTAGATTTACTGATTGTCAGTCTGTGTTGTGTTATCATTGTTCATGTCCAGGGGATTCAGTTAAGATTTTACTTTAAATTTGTTGAAGAATTAAATATGAAATGTACAGCTAATTAAAAAAATAAATGAGGTTAGTGAAGATAAAACTGGAGAATATTATTATACTTAATGCTAGGTCAAATATTTAATTCTGTTTAAGTCAGCACATAAAGTAACAGATTACTAATTACTAATTAGTGATGCAGCAGATAGTATTGCCACTTCACAATGCTTGTCTCCCAGTTCAATTCCCAGCTGGGTAGAGTTTCCCGTGGGCTCCCGTTTATGTTAAGGTAGACTAAAGAAGACATTCAGTTGGTCAACAACTAAATATCAAAAATATTAGACAAAAGAAAGGAAAAAATATAGGGCTACAATAAAATACAACCAAAATGCTCACTTCTGTGCAAGACCGAATTAAGGATTCCACAGGCCCCAGGGTGTCAAAATTCAAAAGCCCACCTCGCTCCCTCCCTTCTCTTCCCCCTACCATATACTCTCACGTTATAAATATCACATATGTCAATAATAAATCAGGTAGAGGCTTTGAAGAAGAAAGAAAAAACTGCAAAACTTTGTATTAGGTCAACTTCACCTTCCTTTTTTGTTCATTAGTGAATGTGGCAAACAAATTGGTGAGCGCATCACCACCCGTGTGGGAGGTCAACTTTCTCCTGTTAACACAGTTAACAAGCATCAGTTAAATATTAGGCCCATGGCACTTGGTGGCAAAAAGATAATGTGTCACTGAGCATTTTGGGTTTGCAAATTTGAACCAAATAAAATAAAAGACCATATATGAGGATTTCTTTATATGGCTTTGGGATTGTTCGGTGCATTGAATCTCCTGCAGTGGCCTTTTGGTTTTCCACACTGTTTTTCATGTCTATGTCAGTTTAACCAATATTAGCCGTCTTCTTACTATCTGTAAGGTCAGTCATGTTTGTCTCAACTGCAGTGTTTGTGGCTTGTTCAAATCATAATATATGTTTATTTTGAGCTATTTGAAAAGCTGAAAATGTCACGTATAGTTTTCATCAAAACACCATCTTTTACTTCTCTCTCTTTAAATTTTCATTTCACTACATCACTGGGCTTTTCCTTTCAATGACTGTTTCTTTTTTTGCAGCACAGTAACACAAAATGTATGATCTCATAAAGTGACCTTTTAGATACCTGATCTGACAATGCCCAACCCACTTACCTTTTTCTTTTAAAAGATTTTTAGTTAAGTTTAACTGGCTAGCTTTGTAATTGTGAGGATCCAAGCAGGGTAGGGGTGGGTGCTGGATGGTATGTTACTGTGAGTGACTGTCAGTGAAAACTTGGACTTTATCAGTTATTAAGTCTTTTTTTTTTTTTTTACATATGCTAAGGCCCCTTTGGGGTGGCATGGTGGCGCAGTGGGTAGCGCTGCTGCCTCGCAGTTAGGAGACCTTAGTTTACTTCCCAGGTCCTCCCTGCGTGGAGTTTGCATGTTCTCCCCGTGTCTGCATGGGTTTCCTCCGGGTACTCCGGTTTCCTACCACAGTCCAAAGACATGCAGGTTAGGTGAACTGGTGATTCTAAATTGTCCCTAGTGTGTGCTTGGTGTGTGTGTGTGCCCTGTGGTGGGCTGGTGCTCTATCCAGGTTTGTTTCCTGCCTTGCGCCCTGTGTTGGCTGGGATTGGCTCCAGCAGACCCCTTTAGATAGGATATAGCGGGTTGGATAATGGATGAATGGAAGGCCACTTTGTGAGCAGGGCCCCAGGGTGTGCACCCTCATCACCCTGATGATAGCTCTGGCCATGTTTATGTAGCATACACTGGCTGAGCACTTTACCATTAAGAAGTTTAACTGTTAGAGGTACAAATGAACTTTTTGATTGCTTTGATCTTATTGTGCATTGAAGGATTCTGCTGCTTATCAAGCTACTAAAATTGCATTTACAGTCAGAATGATCATTGGGATCACTGAGGCACTAATCTAGTCTTGCTATGATTTTGCAAAACTAAACCATAAATGTTGGATCAAGCCTGGTGGCTCTGCTTTAACTTAAGTGAACATGTTTCCAAAACAACAGTTCTGATCAGGAGATTGAATTTATCAGTTAACACTAGGAGCGTTCATTTAAAATTAGACACACAATCTTTCTTGAATTTTCTTATCTATCCACAGTCACAGATATCTGTCACCACTTCTTCTTTGCAAGACAGGAAATCACTGAAAATTTATTTAATTATTTAAGTGGAAGAGGTTTGGACACAATCAGGAATCGTCACCGTTAGACAAGTAGGGCTTTATTGATCTATCTTTCTTATTTAGGTAAAAAGAGAAACTAGTTAGGAGAGCTGGATCATACATACATCTTTCATTTGTAGCCTCCTTAGCATTATG